>NC_092826.1:138214030-138444252 GCF_039878825.1 Excalfactoria chinensis
TTTCAAAGCTGCTGTAGCTTTGGGAGTAGCAGTCCTTGGGGACCCTGCACAGATGCTGGATTATTATTATAGCTATGGGAAATCACAGAGTATTACAGTCTGGCAAAACCTGAAAGGACTTGGTCTGTGTCTCAACGGGAAGTGGGCTTGGACTGGTCTCCAGGTTATTTTGGCTTCATGGTGGTTTGATACAGTCAGTTGCAAAGATTGTATCAGCACTTGGTTTTGAGGGAAAGCAGTTTGGAGCAGATTTAAGCTTGGAATAAACAATCCTCTGGGCTGATTCAAGCAGGATAGCCAACCTTTATTTTTTTTTTCTCCTTTGTACTTTGTGTTTTCTTCTCCTATCTGTCACTGAGTCCATTAATCTGTCATGGGGACATTCGCCCAACTGTGTTAGAGGAGCAAATAGTCTTTGTCAAAGTACTTCCATGGTTCAGCAGAAACATCTGTAGAAAACATGTGGCGTGCTGCTGCTATGAATGAGAAGGGCAGAGCACACATCTTCCTGAAAGCCTGACTCTAGGAGGCAGAAATGGTGCTCTAAGAGCCCTTAAATGCTGTCCATATAAGTTTTGTTCTCTCCCCCTCTCCCTGTTGCCATTCTTTGAACAATAGACTAAATGGGGAGTCTTGCTTTTGCCATGGATGTAAAGAGAGCATGGAGAGCTTTCTTTTTCTTATTCATATATATTAGTCTTTTGTATATATATAAGAAATATTTTATATATAATTTCTGTGCAGAAATCTCAACTATCTCCTGAAAATGGCAATGCTGAAAGTATACATAGCTGGGACACCTACTGGCTGTCTCTAACAGCTACGTTATTTACCATTTCCCCAGCCAGTAACTTGGAGTGCAGTCTGGGTGGATTCATCCTTCAGACAGTGGCAGAAAAGAGAGGCACCTCCATTTCATGAAGCTGAAAGTGTTTGTGTCAAATCAGATCCAGTACTCCCTTGGTTAAGACCCTCTGTGGCCTCATCACCAGCAGATGCTGTGGGAAGACTGAAGATCAGGATGGATGCTTTGGGGCCTTGTAAGAGACCTCCCATCAGTCTGAAGCTCAAGGCATTCCTGAGCTGATGTGCGTCTTCGGTGACAAATGTCAGTGAGGTGAATCAACTTCTGGGAAGACCTCTACTTACTGTGATGGGTAGCTTAGCTGGGACACCTAAGATGAGATTCTTCCCACTGAATATTATGCTCAACAGGTATTTGGTTTAGAATCATAGAATTGTTTGAGTAAAAAGGGACCCTGGAAGACCATCTGGTCCAACTCCCCAGCAATGAACAGGGACACCCACAGCTCCATCAGGTGCCCAGATCCCCATCCAGTTTGACCTTAAGTGTCTTCAAGGATGGGGCACCTCTCTGGGTGTATTTCTCCTGATAGCCGAGCTGATAAGAGTCAAGTGATCCCACTCCTTTTTAGCACTGGTGGGAGGTAGTGAACATTGGGAAGAAGGTCTCCTTTTTACAGTAGGACTTAAATAAGGCCATCAGAATGCTGAGATCACTATTTGAATGGAATGCACCTTCTGGGGGAAGGGATTTCCTTCCAGGTCTGGACTTCAAGGGCTGTAAATGTTTTTACAGCTACAATACATTGAATGACTCCAACCAAAAGAGACCATGTGATCATACAAGCAGTCATCTTTTCAAAGAACAAAAGGTCAAAGGAGGGCAGGGCCATGAGGTCCTAGCCTGGAAAAACAGACCCTTTATCGTGAAAGGGTCAGGGCAGTGCACATGAAGACATCATACACGTTGGGAGGCAATGAGCCCTTTCCAACTCAAAAAGTACTGTTCTCTGTCACATGGAAACAATAGATCAGCACTGTGAAGGCATCTTGTTTAGTTCATGGGAACAAGATTTTTCTCACTCCTTATGGATTCAATGCATGAATGCTCTGAGGCTCTTCAGTTTTGTGTCTCTCTGTCCTAGTTGAACACCCTCTAGTGAGTACATAGATACCTACATTACACACCTGAAAAGAGCACTCCAGCAGGAACCAGGACTGCCCAACCTTTGGTCTTGGAAGCCTTGAACATCCCATGATGTTCCAGCTCTCCTCACCTCCTTTGCTAATCCTGAGAATGCTGGCTCCCTACCTGCTGGCAAAAGGCTTCCCTTTGCCCACACATTTCAAATGGAACCTAAGAACAAGCACAGTGTTGCACCTTGCAATAGTTCTCCCATTTTTTTTTTATCTTGTTTAATAATGATGCTTCCCAGCCATCACGTGAGCCATCTGGAACAAGAGACACCTTGAAACCAGAAAGCTGAGGGCAGCTTGATTGTCTGTTTGCCATTAACCTTTTATACTTTGCTTTACAAGGAAGGGTGGGGATGGGAAGTCTGTATTTATCATCCTGCTGTTGGCCCTGGCCTGGCCTGCTTACCTCCTACACACTTCACGCTTTAGCAGACTCAATAAAATGGATCTGTTTTGTTTAGCAATGTCTACATCAGGGAAAGCATCAGCTTTCTGACACCTGTAGGGATGGAGTGTTGCCTCAGACACAGTCAGTTAGTGGCACATCTGTTACCCCACAGCAGTGCCTGCTGGTGGAATAATGCCTTTGGTGTCCCAGTTCACCAACAGGATGGGTATGGCTCAGGTGAACCAGCTGTCCTTCCCACCACTGGGAATCACACACACCCAGTTGCCCTTTATCCAGTATATCAACAATGTTGTAATGAGGTCCAGGAATTGAGCTCATTAAAAAAAGGTTGTGTGAAGCACAGTCTGGTATCCTTTATCAGAGGGCAGCGGAGAGGTTTTCTCTCTGGAGGTGAATGATGAGGGAGAAGAGTGTAGGCAATGGGAGAAATAAAGCTTATAACGTTGGCTGAACTCTACTTCCCTCACCTGTGTGCTTAAAATCATTTGCTAGTTCAGGAAGAGCATCTAGTGCTAGATTCCTGTCCTGCTGTGACTTCCTCACCTCTACTTCTCCCAGCTCTGTATTCATCTCACCCATCAGGCAACCACAGGTTGAGCTGAGGTCAGAGCAGTGTTTAGGTTTTGCTATGTGAGCTGAATGAAGGCACATTCGGAGGGCAGCTGAGTAGCACCAGCTCAAGACACGCTAGATGAGTGGGATTGTTCACTCTGGAGGAGTCTCAGGGGAGATCTCACCACTCTCTACAACTCCTTGAAAAGAGACTGTAGGGAGCTTGGGGTCCACCTCTGCTCCCAGGTAACAGTGGTAGGACAAGATGGCCCCAGGTTGCACTGGGGGAGGTTCAGGTTGGATATGAGGAGAAATTTCTATTCAGAAGTAGTGGTGATGCAGTGGCACAGCTGCCCAGGGAGGTGGTGGAGTCACCATTCCTGGAGGTGTTCAGAACTGTGGAGATGTGGCACTGAGGGACGTGATCAGTGGGGATGGATTGGGATTAGATTTAGTCATCTTGGAGGTCTTTTCTAACCTTATAGTTCTCTAACAATGATTCTGTGGTGTTTGTAGAGCTTGCAGTAATCACAAGGTTCAAGGAGTCTGTAATGAATTCACTTACATAGTAAAGCTGCCCACCAAGACAAAGACAAGGTTGTCTTCATATTCTTCTGGAGGGAAGTACAGAGAAAGAAAAGGAGAGAATGGCAGACTAACTGTGAAATGCTAAGATACTAACTCAGAAGCAATAAAGTGAGGGATCCAGATGAAAGAAAGAAAAACAGAGAGAAGAAACGGTATTATTACAACTCACAAGATGTTTTGGCCCTGCAGGAAAGCAGAGTAAATACATCACATCCCATGAATTCCTTCTCACTGATTGTTTATTTACAAACACGTTTTCTAGCCAAGATAAAGCTGGGTGACAAATAGAATCAATACTTTGACCCCAAATGACTCAGAAATATGTGGGTAAAAATACAGCTACGTTTAAAAACAACAGCATTTATTTTGGGAGAATGGTTGTCACGTTGAGCAGCACTGAGAGTTTCACACTGCAGACGAGTGGAGCAGCCATATGTTAACAATAAACATGAACTCTGTAGGGCTTTGTTCAATCCACAGTGGCTGGGAGGAAGACATAGTATGTGAGAGACCAAGCAACTGGGGTACAGGGTGGGAAAGCATTTTGCCCAGGACCACACAGTCTGGAAATAGTCACTTCTCTGCCCTCCAGGGTGAGTGGTTGACTTTATTGAAGCAGGACTCAGCTAGCAGTGATTGCTTACAAACATTTCTAAATTAGAAGTGGGGGCAAATGTCCTTGTTGATATTTTTATTGGTTGTGTTCCAGCTATGATGATCTGGAGGTGCAGAGCATGGCAAATTGTGAGCAGCAGGGTGGCTTATTTGTTAGACAAGCCAGGTAAGTATCCCTTCCCATGAGAGTCCCCCCCCACCCCAGTTTGGTAAAACATATCCACTTCCATCAGTGCTGGCATTTTTCCTTCTTTTCCACCAAAACCTTCACAAATGAAATCTGCTCATTGAAGTAGCTGGAAGCCAAGAGGTTTTTAGCCAAAAGCAGAGGAAAAAAGATACCAGGGAGGGGGGAAAGGAGAGGATCTAAGTGACAACTTGACGTTTTCTGCTGAATGTCTTGCCAAAGAGGAATGTTTCATTTCTGTTTAAAAGCTTTCCAAGCAAATCTGATCCTAATATAGACAGCTTGTAGTGCCCCACAGAATGACTTGTGCCAACTCTGCTTCTCACAGCATCTGCTCACAATGGCCCAGCTGTGCCAAGCTGTGAGACCACTCTTTTCAGAAACTCCTCCTGCAGCATGTGTTTTCCCGGCTATGACTTATGCCAGCTGGGAAGCAGAGATGAAGGACAGGAGGAGGAAGCTCTAATGGCCCATAATGGCTTTCTTTAAAGGGTAGTGAGAGTTGATTGCAATTGTTGGACACTCAAGAAGAGCAGGAGCTCAGACTACTGACTCAGTAGAACATGGCAGTTAATTAATTTGACTGGGGATGATCCTCCAAGCCTTCCCAGCATCTTCATTTTCTGTTAGCATCATATTTCTGAAAGATACAAGGAAAGGTATTTTAGCCTTCCTTACTTTCAGAGAAGTTCTTCAAGATCATTTAGACTAGCCTTCTTGGAAGCCCATTCAGTAAAACATGATCCTATGTAAATCTATGATTTTGAAGTGCATGTCCTTTCTGGGGCTCTCTAACAGCAAATTAGGTCCAGATTTGGCTTCACCCAGTTATCTATGCTGTTTATACAGGTGTTCAATGCTAGACACTGCATTAGCTAGGATCTTCTGGCTTAGAGTGAGAACAAACTTTCTCACCACCTTGCCAAAAGCCCAGTTCTACAAAAAAGGAAAGCTCAGCTTAGTCAGGATGGCTGAGTTATAGGAAGAACTCACCCTGCCACATCTTTGTCCACCATCTGAGCACATCATGGGTACTTCAGGAGGGAATTCATCTCCATAGGTCTACAGGGTAGGTGCTTTGTAGATGCTCTCTCTACTGCTTCACTGGAAAGAGGCAAGATGTTTTAGGGGGTGAACCATCTGTCCTACTTTAGGAGCCTCTGTTGGGATGAAGCAAATCATTCCCTTAGCCTCTTTGAATACATTGATCATATTCTGGCAAATAGATGCCAGGGTGGCTAGCTTAGGCAGAGCTGTCTGCCTTGACATGGATGCCATCCGTGGTTTTGAAGTTATGAAGCCAGGCAGTAAGCATGAAGACTGCAGCACTCAGCAAGCTTGTACCCAGTCTCCAGCCTGCTATTTACTTTGTGGTGCAGACATTCTTCCATCTGGCATTTGAGAGGAGGAAGGGTCGTTGAGATGGAAAATTAGAGTTGTCCCAAGCACTACCCATAAGGTCCTATTCCAACAGAACAGGGAGTCACAGAGGAGGCTGTTATCACTCATAAACAATCATCAGTTCTCATTGCTGGGCAGTGAGTGAAGAAACAGGTCTAATGAAAATGAGAGTGGTTATGAAAAGGATGAGAACTGTCAGATCATTTGTAGTCATTACAGTTGTAAATATTGTTGCACAGGTATCTGCAGACATGCTTCAGGTCAGGATGCTCACTTGTCCAGAATCTTCTGTCTGCCACAGACACCACATCTGAATAAACCTACTGCACTGATGGGCATGCACAACTCATGGCCAGGTCTATGATCTACCACTGCTATGGCAGCACGTAGCATCCCCTCCCAGAATGTGACTGCATAAAGCAAAGCTTGTTTCATGTTTCCACTGAAATGCAGAATAAGCAAAGAGAGAATGACATCTTGTGTGACAATGATGGGATATTCCAGGTATGCCTCAAATTAATTATACTATAATAAATCTGATGCCTAGGTGCTCCATTGAGCCAGCTCCAGCAGGGACACCTCCATCCTGATTTTGGATAAAAGCAGGACGTGAGATCAAATGCAATGGGTCCAGAGTCATGTTTTCCCTCTCTTGCACCAATTTACCTGTGGTTGGCAAGGTCACTAACAATGATGGCTTCAGAGTTGTCCCATTCAAAGCATTATGCCTTTGAAGGAGAGACAGGGATGAACAGGTGCCAATCAAAGCTCTTCTTCCTCCATGCTCTTTATTATATTCCACAGGCTTTATCTGGCTCAGTGGAAAGTTTCAAACCTTCATCACTCTGGTTCCCTTTTCTACTACATCTTTCCCATGTGGCTTCAGGTAAGACTTTCAGTGCTTATTGAGAATCCTAGAATCATTAAGATTGCACAAGACTTCTGAGATCACCTAATCCAACATCAGCCCATTCCCACCATGCCCACTGACCACGTCCCTCAGTGTCACATCTCCATGGTTCTAGAAGACATCCAGGGACAGTGATTTTCCTACCTCGCTGGGCAGCCTGTGCCAATGCATCACCACTCCTTTAGAGAAGAAGTTGTCCCTAATATGCGTGGAGACAGGCAGGGAGATAAGCTGAGTTACAGATCAAACTGCGTCAGAATCAAGCCACTGTCTTGCATCTTCCTTCCCCATGGAAGATAACCATCTTCTCTACATCATGACCTCTCTACATTGGGCACCCTGCCTCTTTGTGAGCACTATCTGTTCTCTCAGAAGTCACAACTTGTTAAATTGACCTTGAATTTAGCTGTAACTTTTGCTACTGCTTTTCCGGATCTGAAAAAAATGGTTCATGCATCTGTAAATTCACCTTCCAGCCATTATGTCTGATAAGATATATTACTTTTAGGCACAAAGATGCCCTTGCATGTGTAATACAAAGCAGACATTTCTAGCTTTATTCAAATCTTGTATTTCCTGCAAAACAAATGGCCAGAAATTCATAGACTGAAGTGCTGAACACACTATATGCATAGAAAATATCAATCATTACTATACATTTAGGCAGGGAAAGGGCTGTTATTCCATCACCTCTACCTCATTTGCTGCAGAAGAAAAGGAGATGGATGGGTAAGGTAAAAGCTTGTTGAAGGAGAAGAGATACTACTAGGTTATACTGAATACTCCCACCTCTATGCCACCTACTCATGGGTGGTGGTGAAATGGGCATTAAGTTCTGCATTCACCTGATTTTGATAACCTGACCAAATGCCAGTCTGGACATTTAATTTTAAGGCAAATTTCAGGTAGGGATAGCCTTTCCAAAGTGCCAGCAGATTATCATTTATCAGTCCTGGAAAGCTAGCAGATACTCTTGGGCTATTCCATTGACAATGGACTTGCTGGATGATGTAGTGACATCCTCCTGCTCCTGAGCATTGAAATGCTGGATTCCTGATTGAAAAGTGCACAAGTATCGGTGTAGTCAGTGCTGCAGGGAAGCTATGAAAAACAAGCTGTTCAGTCTTCGGAGCAGGGATTGGCAAGGCACAGCAGTGTGGGTCACAGCAGCAAACAAGGGGAAGAAAGCAGACTTTCAACAGTTTCTTCTCTAGCAAGCCTCATCCATCCTGAACAAAAAATAGGTGATGAGCCCCAAATATTGGACCCAAAGAGCATACATTCATCTTACTCAGTTAACTTGTGATGTCTACTTTCACAGAAGATAATTGATGACAATGAAAACCAAATGGCTTTGGGTTGCAAATAGCAAATGAGTTGGAAATTGCAGTCTGTGTGGCTAGATGCAAATGAATGGGAGTTGGGGCATGGGACTCACACTGGAAAAATAAATATATAATTTTGAAGTTTTTTTGGTCATTTCAAGCAGAACGTGTCAGGAGGAAGCAATATTTTGCTTCAAATCTGAATCCAGACATCATTATTTTTTTAGAGGATCCAATAGAGGCACCATGTTCATTTTTGTTCCTAACCCTAACCCTAAGCCCGAATGTCTATTGAAGGCAGGTGACGCAGTGCAATTAGAATGGCCTATGGGTTTCCACAACAGGCTGTTGTCAAAGGAGCTCAACTTGTGACTCTCCCTAGCGAAGAAGGAAGCCAGGAAGCCTCCCAACCGTGGCGTTTATCCTAAAATTTATGTAACAAATTAATTTCCCTTTGAGCTCTTGCAGAAGATTTGTGGGCCTGCGGAAGCGTTTATGAAAGCCAGCCAGATGAGCTTCCCCCGTGCGGAGCTGCGCTCGCTCTTGTGGCAGAGTTAATCAAGGAGGTATGGCAATTCAAAGAGCAGAACGGCTGTGCCCCAACCACTGCCAGTGGGAAGCATGTGGGGGTTTGTGAAAGTAATTATCTTCTTGTAAAGGAGAATGTCAGCATTTGGCCATATAGGGGTGGGAGCCAACTCCCCTCCATTTATCCTCTTTTTCTCTCTCTTCCTCTTACCCACTTGGATGGAAACACAGCTGATGTGGCTCCTTATTTTGGCTCACAGCAGGTAAACCTGGTGCATCTTCCCTATGTTCCCACCTCCATAATGACTTCCCCCAGTTCCTCTGAGACCAGAGCAGCTTTCAAGTCAGCTTGGCCCCAAAACTGAACTAACTGGGGCCAGATTGTACAGTTCTGTGGCTGTGCCCTACAGGACTGGGTTGCACTTCAGACAGACCTGGGCTGGATCTGGAATGAATCTGGGCTGACTTTCTGCACAGCTATGGCACAATGAAAGGCCAAGTTTCAAATGAACCTGGGATGATTATTATCACTCCAGCCAGTCCTGGGCATTTTTTCTCTTTTACTTTCTTTCTCTCCTTTTTGTCCTCATTTTCCCCCCTTTCCCCCTTTCTCTTTTTTCCCTTTTGCTTTTGCTTTTATTCTAATTTTTGATATTGAGACCAATAGCAGTGCAAGCCCAATGTCTCTCACTTCTCCTTCACCATTGTCCCTGGTTGCCTTCACCGCAGACACAGTCTGTACTATTGGAGATGGTTGAGTGGATTGAAGTGATCTCTTTGTTGTCCCCAGAAGCACAGCTGTCTTTCAGATACTCATAGCTCTGGAGGAGTGTGACAGATGTTTGCAGGAAGATTCTTCATTGCAAAGTCATAGAATAATGGGATGGTTGAGTTAGAAGGGACCTTTAAGCCTATCCACTCCCAATCTCTTGTTGCCTCTACTAAATCAGGCTTTTGCCAGATCTGGTAAAACAATCACTTTTGTTCTTCCATGTGCCGAAACCACAGACCAGATCATCTGGTGAGGTTGCTTTGTACTGATGCAGTTCATATATGAAGTGCTTATTCCCCATGGGAAGGCCAGCAGTTGCCCTCGTGGAATCATAGAGGAATTCAGAATGAAGTGATTATTGCTGGGCTTTCAAATAACCGTTTTCAAAGTGGTGGCTCCTCTCTGGACTAATCAGTTTCACAAGTGCAATAAATTGGAAAGGCAAGGCTTGCATGCTGAAGCACAGCTTCTAACACCAGTTTCTACTCTGGAGAAAGACTGTTCGGGGCTCTGAGGGGAAAATATAATTGACCAGCTTCTACCTTCCTTCTTTGGATCCCCCTCTCTTTCCTCCTTCAACTTTCTCCCCTTTCTTTTCTTGTTGTCTTTTCCTTTCTTCCTTTCTTCCTTTCTTCCTTTTCCAGAAGTATTTTCTCTCCTTTATGAGAAACTGAGTTCACAACCATCTTTCTGCGCATAACTTCACACTTTGCATGAATTCATGTCCAGCATGCTGCAAAGATCAGCGTGATTTCCTCTGCAATCTGGATGTGATTTTCATTGCTGCAGTAGTTGAGAAAACTGATAGCATAAGGACATAAACCCTCCCTGAAATACATTGAAATGAGCTTTCTTGGAAAAATAAATAACACCCACCACTCTGTATCGTATAACAAGGCGTTTGCATTCAAAGACCTATAAATCCATCTCTGCCTGGATCTGAGCTGTACACAAAGCAGAAATTGCTTTGTAAATAGTGTAATGGAGCCTTGATCAGAGGCATTAGAGAAAACGCATCCTGTGAACAATGTAGATCTGATGTTGCTGCTGAGCCTGCCCCAGGCTTCCTCTGCAAATCACTTAGGATAGACTTACATTGCAGGGCAGGCACTGGTTAGGATTGTGGATTTCAATTTTAACTTGTGTGCTGCTTAAATTGATAAAAGCCTGAATTCAGGCTTGAGAGCCTGCTTGGTCGGTCTCTGAAATCTTTCAGCTCTGTTGGAGCCTAGAGAGATAAAGACTGTTTTAGGTCTACCTCTAATGCAAATGGGTAGAAGAGTCTGGCAGAAGCTTCCCAGCAGATGAGTGGTTTTGCTGTTACTACAGCTCCAAAACCCACTTGATTAGGAATATACAGTAATGGGTCCAAACACCCCCAAATCAAAATCAAAGACTAATTTAACAAGGAGAAAAAAAAAAAGCACAGATTTAATTTGCCTTTTCCTCTCTTCTTAATGTATAAAGTAGAAGAGTTATGACTACGTTTCCACCAGGTGGATATTGTCTCTTTCTCTTAGACCTGCAGGGGAAAATTCCAAACAGAACTTTACATCAGAAGCTGAAAATGGATAGAAATGTGTCTAAGGGAAGGTTTAGGATGTGTAGGAATTTGCCCCAAGGGAAAGCTTCATTGAAACGTCTCTTTAATTTCTTGTCATTTCTTCTCTCTCCAGAACTGAAGGATTCTTTTATTATTATTTTTATTTTTGTTTGACTCTGACTACATTGTGCTTTTTTGTTAAATCTTTCAGTGCTCTGAGCTTTTTGCCCACGATTTTAGGAATACTGACAACCTCATTGTACTGCATATGTTTCAGTAAGGTTTGGGGGTGTCGTGACTTGTTGGAGAGGAGCTCTTCAAAGAAGGACTTGGGGGTCCTGGTGGAAAACAGATAGGCCACAAGCCAGTGGTGTGCCCTGTGGCCAAGAAGGCCAATGGTGTCCTTGGATGCATTAAAAAGAGGGTAGCCAGCAGGTCAAGGGAGATGTGCCTTCCCCTCTACTCTGCCCTGGTAAGGCCCCATTTAGACTATTGTGTTCAGTTGTGGTCTCCCCAGTTCAAAAAAGACAGAGATCTCCTAGAAGCAGTGCTTTAGAGGGCCACAAAGATGATGAAGGACCTGGAGCATCTCCTGTAAGAGAAAAGGCTGAGTAATGTGGGTCTGTTCAGCCTGGGGAAAAGAACACTGAGAGGGGACCTGACAAATGTTTATAAATATCTGAAGGGAGGTGGGAGGAAAATGGACAAGGCCAGGCTCTTCTCAGCAGTGCGTAGCAATAGGACAAGGAGTAATGACCTAAAATTTGAGACCTAAAACAGTGTGAGAGAACAGTCATTTCAGTGCCTCTTCCAAAGAATCACTTGCTTAGAAATAAAGTATGTATATTAACCCAGGCTTGGTGTTTTAAAGCTTCTGAACCAGGTCTTCTGTCTTCCTCTTCTCTCCTCATATTTGGAATCATGGAATCATTAAGGTTGGAAAAGATCTCAAAGATCATCAGATCCAACCATCAACCCATCACAACCGTCCTCACTTATAGAATCACTGAGGTTGGAAAGGACCTCTAAGAGGTTTTCACACAGAGGATGGTGATGCACTGGAACAGGTTGCCCAAGGAGGCTGTGGGTGCCCCATCCCTGCAGGCATTCAAGGTCAGGCTGGATGTGGCTCTGGGTGGCCTGGTCTGGTGGTTGGTGACCCTGCACATAGAAGGGATTTGAAACTACATGAGCACTGTGGGCCTTTGCAACCCAGGCCATGCTATGATTCTATGATTCTATGGTAAGATCATCAAATCCAACCTTTGTGAAGGATGTTCTTTATCTGACATATATTACTCTTGCAGGATATTTATTTTAAACTTTCTAGCACATGAATGAGAATGAAACCACTCTTGAAATTGTCAGGAGATGCTACAAAATGAAACACTCATGTAAGCATGTAATCACTGATTTCCAGAAATTAGGTCTTTGGCAGAACTGTCAGCAGGCTCCTACCGGGGACAATTATGTGCAATTTGGGAACACCAGCCTTTATAATTGTGTATTCATACAGACTCTCCCTACATACTCTGAGTATCTGAGTCAAACTAGATAAGGACAGAAATGAACCATAACAGTACCTTGAATAATCATTGTCTTATTCTTGATCTTTGGATGCCAAACAAACTGAAACAAAACACACCATACGCAAGATTTTGGGAAGATGCTTTTCTGTGACAGGGTGCCCCAACTCATCTCAAATAGCACTAGATCCTCTTTGGAGTCTGTGGAAACTCTTGCTTACAATCACCTTGGTTGTCATGCTTTCTCTTTTGATCAATATAACATAGTACCCACTCATCTCCTACAGGAGAGGAAGAATCCATAGTAAATTCTGTGTGGCTCAAGGAACGTGGGGAAGAAATTGCTCATAAAAGTTGAGAAAGGAAAGAAGTGGAGATAACAGAATGCAGAGAAGTGCACTGAGTGTGAAAGAGAATTGGGAAGGACCAGTATAAAGTAGAAGAGAATAGCTGAAATGCCTGAGCCAACTGAAAAAAAAAATGTGGATGAGAAAGAGAAGAAAGGAAAGTAGAAAGCAGAGAAAACTGAAGAAGGGGGAGTGGATTGGAACAGGGGGAAATCCTGGTGGAAAAAGCAGAAGGAACTGAGAACAGAAGGGATGGAGGGAAAAGACAAAACATATGGCTGTTGTCTCTTTATTCATTTGAGTGACACTGCCTCTCTGTGATTGCATTACCCTATCTGTAACAGGACAAGTTCCTCTAGCCTCAGGGAGGGAGGACAGATGTCTGCCTTGACATGCTAGATTAAAAATGTTGCTGCTCTGGATGCCACAGATATCTGCCTAATTAATTGGAGAGGAAGAAAACAATTTGAGAGCTCATCAGAATGCCTCAAGGACATCTCCAGCAACAGGAATGTTGGGATCTCCACTATCAGCCACCAGCAGATGGATGGGCTGATGACAAACCCCCAGATGTCTTCCCTGACCACAGCAGTCTGGGTTTGCTGGGCTCTATTCATCCCTTCAGTGGTGGCCTCAGGTGGAGACTGAGACAGAAAGGGAGGCAAAGAGGTAATTTTGTTCAGAGCTGATTGTGCAAAAAATAGTGTCAATTATCACCCTTTGTTTGCACAGTACTTTTAGTATGAAAACACCCAATAAACCCCAAAGCTAAATTTGGCTACATTCAGAGTAAGTGAGTTTGTAGAAGCTGGTCATGTTCTTTAATTCATCACTGTACACTCTCGGCAGTGATTCTGCCACTTGTTATAAATTCACAGCCCAAACATCTATTTATCGAGACATCCTATGCGACAAATCCAAAACACAGTCACGATAACAGCTACTTTAAATAGAAGAAACAGGCAAAAGACGAAGAAACACCAGAAATAAATGCACCTTATTTGTCTGGCTCCACTTAGAGAGTGTGTAGCAGCTGCTTCCATTGATTAATTTATTTATTTTTGATAGAATTTCATTTATCTGAGTGGGTTTGGAGAATGTGCCCCAGAGATACGTATCTATCCGTCATCAGCCTTTACTATCTCCCACAATTGCAGTGACATTTAGACTAAAGAATGAGAGGAAAGTGCTAAATTATGCATCTGTTGAGTGCAGCCTGGATGTGCGCTGGGAGGGGGGTGATGTACTTTTGTCCAAACTTGATTGATCTGTATTTTCTCCTAACTGCTGCATTGCTATAATTGCCCATAGAGAATGAAGTCAGTGCTTGGAACGGGAGAAGTCATTTTTCAGAGGGTCTCAAACCCAAAAGAAATTTGTTCATTTTATGAATGAGTGAAAATGTTCAGTGGTTTTCCCATCAAGTCAGATTTTGAAAGATTTTTGGCTTCTGTGCAGAGGAATGCAACAACTTCAAGTTAAACTCTGCTCAATGCATTCATTATTTGCTCTGTCACTTTCTTTTAGGCAAAACATTTTCTAGAACAGCTGTTACGTATTACAGACATTGCCTGGCCAGGTCTTCATCTGCATATGGAGCTGAGACCATTAATCAAGGACTTGCTTATCTCTCAAATAATGGTACTGGCGTTCTTCTGGGTTGAACGCAGACCATTGTGAATATAACTAATTGTTCAACTGCATTGCACCATGTGCTGGCATCCCCCCTCCAGAATCAGCTGCAATGACTTTAGCAGGCTGCCACAATAGAAGTGAAAGTACAAATAGTTTTTTCTGTATTTTCTTTATAGTACTTGCAGGAAAGAACTTCAAGTGGTTGCTAGGGTTTAATGGACTACCATTACAATCTCATCAGTCTAAATATCATATTGCATCATAGAATCATAGAATGGAATGGCCTGAGTTGAAAAGGACCACAATGATCATCTTGTTCCAACCCCCTGCTATGTGCAGGGTCACCAGCCTCCAGTCCAGGCTTCCCAGAGCCACATCCAGCCTGGCCTTGAATGCCTGCAGGGATGGAGCATCCACAGCCTCCTTGGGCAACCTGTTCCAGTGCATCACCACCCTATGAGTGAAAAACTTCCTCCTAATATCCAACCTAAACCTCCCCTGTCTCAGTTTAAAACCATTCCCCCTTGTCCTATCACTATTTGCTCTCATATATCACTGCTCATACATTGCAAGAGCAGGGCTCATAGAACGAGGTCAATAAAGTCAGTCAATCTGCTGAATCCTTGTCATTAAGTGGCAATAGAAAAGCACTCTGTGCATGCGAGTTCTGCTCTCAAAAATGATTTGATGAATAACAGATTACCTTTGATGTGCTGCCTGACAGTTTGTCGATAAGGAAAGGAATCAAATCTCCCAAATAAATTGTCTATTTTTGCTCTATTGGGTTTATGAATGTATTTCAGATGAAGGACCATTTGTAATGGTTGGTATTAGGGCCACTCTGTGCCTGGACCTTGATTTATATGCAGAGCCCAGCACTTTCTGTCTTCTTTGAAGAGCTCTAGGAAGATGAGAGGAGCTGATGACAGCAGACACTAAGCGCTTCAAGGCTCATACAAACTGTGTTTAAACCAGTGATTATTGTAACAAATCAGTGGTCACCTTAGGCCTTGCAGCTGTCATTGTATTGCTCATCTCAATGCATCAAAGCAACCGTGACGGGAAATGTAGAGCTGAGCCCCCCAGCGCTCAAGGTATTTCAGCTGGGGCTCAACATGGGATATCTTCTCATCTATGTCCCTGAAGGCACTGAGACATGACTCAGCCCTCCTCTTACCCTTCAGCAGATGATATGAGACAAGAAACCACCTTTATTTGAAAGATATTGCAAAACTTGAGCACAACATCAAACTTCCTCTCTAACCCTCTGTATGTTCCCAGTTGTTTAAATGTTCCTCATCTATTGGCTCAGCCATTATTAACTAAATTTTCTGTAACTGTGGGGAACTAGGAACTGCTAGAAATATGCAAAATGGTAGGATGACAGATTGGGGCAGAATAAAAAAAATAATAACATTAATAATGATATCTTCCTTTGGAAGAAACCTGAGGACTCTGCTTGCACATGGATCCTTTTTCTTTAGTACTTACAAAGAGTGCTCTTTAGTTTTGCTCTTCACAGAAGTGGATGAAGAACTGGGTGAAGGCAGCTGGTTGAGACCCTGCAAGCTTTGGGTATGGAGCAATGTGAGGCACTTTTCTCTCTGCAGTTTTGGCACAAATGAACATCTTTAAAAATAAAATCGTTCTGAAAGAGGATGTTCTTTCAGGTAAGGGGACAGCTATGGGGATAGGTCAGACTCTGTGTGGTGCCTGCATATTGGAATCGTAGAATCACTGAGGTAGGAAAAGACCTCTAAGCTCATCAAGTCCAATTGCCAGTTAATAACAGACCACCCCTGCCTCAGAAAGCAACAGCTTCCCTAATACAGTTGCCTGCATCTTTCCATTGCTCACCCAGAAAGACCAACAAGGAGCTGCACAACCACCACTCCTGCAGCAAAGAATGGAGGAGAATCCAAGCTGTGTCTGTGTGCATCTGTGTGTGCTGCACATGGCTTTGCCGAAAGGTGAAATCCTCTTTGAGCTCAGCCTCTGGTGATGGTGCCGATGTCTTCTTTGACTGTGCCTGCTGACATCCCTCTGGATGCTTCTCCAAGGATGTAATCTGCTTTGGCAAACAGCAGGAATGGCTTGGGTTGGAAGGGACCTTGAAGGTATCTGAAGTATCCCTTTCAGTATCTAAAGGGGAGCCACAGGAAGGAAGGGGACAGACTCTTTAGCAGAGTCTGTTGTGATAAAAAGAGGGGAAATGGTTTCAAGCTCCAAGAGGGCAGATTTAGGTTAGATATAAGGAAAAAAGTCTTTTACAGTTGGAGCGGTGAGGCACTGGCACAGGTTGCCAGTGATGTGGTGGATGCCCCATACCTGGACACTTTTCAAGGCAAGGCTGGACCAGGCTCTGGGCAACCTGATCTAGCTGTGCATGCCCCTGTTTATTGTAGGGGAGATGGACTAGACAGACTTTAAAGGTCCCTTCCAGTTCCAAGGATTCTATGATTCTAAGATCATCCAGTTCTACCCCAACAATAATGGTGTGTAGAGGGAAATCTGTCTCAACAAAGCAAAAAGCAAGGTCCTCTTCCTGCTCCTGGCTATGCTCTGTGTGTCCCTGACATCCCCATCAATGCTATCACACCCCCAGCACTCCTTTTAGCAGCCTGAAAGCTGCTGTGTGAGATCCATCTGTATCTCTGCTGGTACACACACACACACAGCCTCCTGGACCAAACAGCAAAGAGTCAAGAGGGAAAACATCCCCTTGAACCCAGCAAGGAACTGCCACAAATCTGCTGCCTGTGATGTTTCCAACTAGATGAGCTCATGAGCACTTCCATCTCCCACTGGCAGACACCTGTTCTTGGAAGGACGTTTTAGGTTGACTTCACCCTGCAATCACAACAGCCCACACTGGGGAGGGTGAGTGGGTTGTGCTCATCGGCCTCAGAATGAGGCTCACGAGTGAGGAGGGTCAGCTGATGCAAAAAAGGTCTACAGCCTTCTGTAAGATACACCAGCCTCTATTTGTTTAAAAAGCTGTTGCAGATCTTTACTTGCTGCCAAGTGTCTGATTGGCAGGATAAAAAATGAAGTGCATCAGAAAGCTCCTAGCCCTAAAGCAGCTCGAAGCAAAATGAATTATTTCTGTTGTGGATTCCTTGGGAGAGGAGGGAAGCTCAACAGGGAGGTGATGGGAAAACACTTCCCAAGTCTACAGATGAAGGGAAGATGTGGGTTATTTTCTTTCTGAAGTCAGTGGGTTGTTTTCCTTGTGAAGTCAGCAGATGCTGAAGTAATGATAGATCATTATTAGCCTTTGCCATTCTCCTCATCCTGTGATTGTATCAGCAAAACCGACCGTATCGGTTGGGCTAATGTATTTGGCTGTCTCTCTCCTGCGGGTGAGGGGTTTGGGTGCCATGAGGGATATAGTATCACTGAAGGAACAGGAACCAAGGTTTTCCAATGGGGGAAATGTAATGTATTGAGGATAACTTTCTGTGCCAGGTAATACACAGCCCCACCAGGGGGATATGTTGCTAGATCTTCTGCTCACCAGCGTGAACTGAAGAGTGACATCAGAGCTGGGAGATCTTTAAGGAAGCTTTCTTTAGGGCACGGGAGCTCTTCATCCACAGATGTAGGAAGTCAGAAAAGGAAGGCAAGAAACTGGCACAGCTGAACTGGGACCTGCTGGTCAAGATGGAGAGCAAGAAGAAAATACACAGTAAGTGGAGGCAGGGACAGATATCCTGGGAGGTGTGTAGAGGTGCTGCTGAGCTGCACAGGGATGGGGTTAGGAAAGCCAAAGCCCAGATGGAACTGGACTTGGCAAGAGGTACCAAGAAGGATAAGAAAGGCTTCCAGGGGTAAATAAATGGGAAGAGGAAAGTCTAGGAGGGTATGCTGCCCTAGTTCATATGTGGAGTCCTCAGCACAGGAGACACATGGACCTATTGGAGCACCTAGAGAGGAGGGCCACAGAAATGATCCAAGGGATGGAACACCTCCCTATTTGGACAGGCTATGGGATCTATGGCATCTCCAGAGAAGCCCACCTAGGGCTGAAGAGAGACTTCCAAGTCAGACATGGACTGTTGGCCATTCAATGGAGGATGCTGCAGATGAAGAGAGGACACAGAGCAGACAGCCTTGTACAGTGATCACATGGGGATGTGATGTTCCAGCATCACTGATGTATCTTTGGGCTTACAGAAAGACGAGGCAAAACAAGCTGTTGAGCAGCCGGTGTATTTTCCTTGTGTGTAGCATATAATGTTCTTTTTCTGGTGGTTTAGCATATGCTAATGACTTAGTAGAATGCTAATGAACATCTGAGGTTGTGGCTGTGCATGCTTTGATAGGGACTCTTTGAGCCTCCTACACTGCACAACACAGACCTTGCTGTTTCTCCTGCCCTCCTTGCATTAAAACCTGCTCTCTCCTGTGCCTTTCCTTTGCTCATGCACTGGGATGTAGCCTGGAATCCCGGAATGAAGCAGAATCATCAGTGTCCCTCATAGGTCCCAGGCCACTGTCCCATTGGGTGGTAGGTTCCAGTCCCCACTCTTCTTTCTGGGACTCAGGCCAAGGCCTGGAGGGGGAGGCCTGTTTTCAAGTGAACCCCTTTGAGACCACGTAGCCTTCCTCTTCAGTGCTATTTCTTTTTCCAGTTGGAATTATTTCCCTCTTTGAGAGAGAGAGAACAATATACGGGTCTGGGTGACAGCCTACAGAGCTGACAGGAAATTAGCACAGTCTTAAAATCCACATATGTAGCTTTCAGCTGGAGTGAAAAGGACAAGGATGGCTCTGACTGATCTCCCCTCTCCCTCTGATGACGGGTTGTACATTGCTCACTGTCACATGATGTTATGCTAAAGGAGAGGTGGCAAAAGGAACGTCAAAGCAGAAGGAAGCTGCAAGGGAAAAGCGGGGCCCCTGTTGCTTTGGAGTCTTATGTTGGAAGCAAACTGGGAGCACGATGGCTCATGGGAAGGAAGATTGAAAGCTTGAGGTATTAACATGAGGAGTATCACTGGACACAGATGGTGGATGCAGTTGGCTCAGTTGAATGATGCTATAGTGGCTGTAGAGCTGTAAAGTCTTCAAAACTGGGCTGCAGAGAGGGTACATCAAGGGAAAAGCTCAATCTTGGGCCAGTGTGTAGCTGGCAGTGTGAACAGGCGTGTAGCAGGTAAGACATGAAATAGGATGTGATGCTACTAGGTTGGAGGGCTCCCAGGGCTACCCTACTGAGCATCAGGCAAGTCCATACTCATCAGTATTTTAGACAAAGAATGCTGCAATGGAAAGGAACACACAACAAAATCCTGACGTGACAGTGTGTTGTGAGGGGTCTGTCTTGTGGTTAGATCTGCAGAGTGCTGTTTCCTCTGCAGAAGCCATATATCATGACACAGCAGAGAACTGGGAGGTTATCCCACCAGCCTGGCTCCATGACAGGAGTTAGCTTTACAGACAGCAATAACTTCTCCTTCTCTACAGAGGGGTGGCTTCACCTCTAAGCAGAAGAGGTGGTGATGGAGCCAACTATGGAGAATGCACCTTGTGCTCAGACCTTGCAGGACGTTGCTGAGGTTTTTAGTCAGCTTCATGGACAGACTGTGAAGGGGGTGTAAAGAGCTGCACCCCAAAGCATATTTCACAGGTTTCCATTCAATTCAAGTTCCTCACCCTGCTGCTCGTGAAAAATGTGCTTGCTTTCCCCAGGGCGCTGCCCACTGAGTGCAGCATGTTGGCCCATCCCCACCTCCGAGAAGCAGGCGTGTGAGCTGCACCACTGCCTTTTGCTGAACCTAATCAGTACCACTGCCGCAATAAATCCCATCCACCCAGGACATAAATCCAGCTGGCATGTGTATTCACCACAGAGGCTTCAGCAGCTTCCTGCAGGGTCTGTGATTTCCCAAAGCTTGGCAGCTTCTCCTCCTATCAGTTACTTTGTCCTATAGGAAGGACCACCCAGAAACTCTCCTGCTATTGTTCTGCTTGGACACAGAGTGATGGTGTGTGAGATGCTGATCCTGCAGGTAAGTGCAGCCCTGGCTGCTTGATCTGTCTAGTTCAGTTTTCACACCCACAAGCGGCTGATGAGCTGACCCAGTGGCTGCAGAGCAATTTCAGGAACCCTTACTTATGTTAAGGTACAAATGAGGTGTTAGGAAAATGCCCTTGCTATGAAGATCCCATCTGTCCTTCAAATTGAGTCTATGTTTAAGTGGAAGATGAGCACGGAGATAGGACGGAGCTCAGGAGGGCGTTTACTTTCTCCTTCTCCATCAAAGTTCCCCTTAAGGAAAAGGTTTTTTTCACCAGAGGGCAATGGGTATGGAACAGACTGCCCAGGGTAGTGGGCACAGCCCTGAGCTGCTGGAGCTCAAGCAGCATTTGAACAGTGTCCTTGGACATAGGGTTTGGATTTGGGGTGGTCCTAAATCGAGCCAGGGGTTGGTCTTGATGATCTGTGTGGGTCTCTTCCAACTGAAAATCTATGGGTCCCTTCATGGGAACAGGTTGCCCAGAAAGGTTGTGGATGTCCCTTCCTAGAAGCATTCAAGGCCAGGCTGAATGGGGCTGTGGGCAACCTGGTCTAGAGGGAGACGTCCCTGCCTATAGCAGTGGGTTGGAACTGGGTGATCTTAAAGGTCCCTTCCAACCCAAATGATTCTATGATTATGATTCTGTGAACTTGGAATATTCTGTGGTTCTTCGAAGCCTGGCAGATGGGCTCTGTACCCTTCAGGTGTACAATTTTCGTATGGGGGGCTGGGGGGGAGAGCAGAACCATCTCTCAGGTCAAATCGGGTTGCTCAGGGCTTTACCCATATAGATCTTGAAAACCTCCATGGGTGGTGTCTGCACAGCTTCCCTGGGCAGCCTAATGGTCAAAAGGACACCACTGCAAGGGAGAAACAACACTGACAGGGAGTGGTGAGAATTCACAGCTCTTAATATTTTAGTAGAAGTGGAGGAAAGTACCTACAATTTTCTACAGAAGGGGAGGTCTCCATCTGTTAAAATGAAGATGTGGGCTTGGTTGTACCATCTCACCACTCTATTCCTATTAATACATTTTCAGTACCCCTTGCGGAAAGAAATTCCCACACTGAAAGCAACTGCATGCAAAGCTGGCTTAATGCATCGTCTGCTGTGGCTGATAAAACCGGCATCTCAAGCCTGGAAATGAATAATTGTGAAAGATCAAAGAATGACAAATGTAATTGGAGATAATCGAAATGCAGCCTGGAGGTTGGTTAGGCCAAACTCACAGCTCCAGCTGCACTTTTGAGGCAGTTGATTTAGCATCTGCAGCAAGCTGATAGGTTTCCACCAGGCTCCCATGCTGCCATCTCACATCAGCAACAAAGAGGAGACATCATGAGAAAAAGCCGATTCCCAGTTGACAGTGTTTGAAGATTTTGTCTCTGTCTGGAGCAGAATATGTGGTACTTTTTTTTTTCCCCCCACTGCTATGACAGTTTAATTAGAGCTGCATGAAATTGTTTTCCTTCCACAGCAAACGGCATCAAATTGGACCAGACCTTCCCTGGTTTTGTGTCAAAGCTCTCAGTGACTGGTTTTATTAGGACTATGTATCATCTGAGCAAAGTGGAGGCAGTGGTCTAATTTCTGTGCTTAGGAGTAATGGGATGAATGTAGATAAATCTGTAAGTGAGAGAATGCAGCCTATTCTATCTCCATTTGACTTAATGCAGTAGCAGAGGAGGACTCCAGATGCAAACTATAGAAAGTCAGAAGTTGCCTGAGATGTAGCAGATTCAGCAATAGTAAACATGGTTACAGAGATCAGCAATTACATGCAATGGATTTCCAACCTAAAATAAGCCAACAGAAATGCTGCAGTTGGAGAAAGAGTCAAACAGAAGTACATTTAGGAATATTTAAACAGGTCAGCTCCAGCTTAAGGTTTTCAATAGCAAGAAACTAAGGAGAGGGAAAATTTCACTACTAGATTAAGATTGACACAGGATTTTTCCTATGAGACACACAGATGCAACTGACAATAAGCAGGGCTTCATCTGAGGTCTGGATCTCTGTGTTCATCTTCAGGGCCTGGGAGAGCCCACCCACTGTGGGACTGAGTCAGCATACACATGCATGTGAATATAGATTGGGGCAAAGAAAAGAGACTTACACAACATCACATCAAAGCATCAGCATCTCATCCAGTGGGATCTGGGAATCCCAACCCATGTGCCAGCTTTGCTGTAGAAGGGTTTTTTCTCTTTGTAACAAGGTTGACAAGTTGAACTAGATGATCTTAGCGGTCTTTTCCAATCTACGATTCTACGATGGTAAATACTGGATGATTTGGGGATGCTGAAATTTTGTTTGCTAATCACAATAAAAGAAAATAGATAAATAGATAAATAGATAAATAGATAGATAGATAGATAGATAGATAGATAGATAGATAGATAGATAGATAGACAAAGCCAAACCATTAGCTTAATGATTCCAGAAGGTGAGCTCTTATGATTTTAGTTTAAAATGAGGTTGTTATTTTGCAACAGGCAAGCTCTGTCAGAGGAGAAGCTCCCAGTCATAGAAGCCAGATCTCCTGTTGGGTTCTGGAAATCACCCAGTATCTTCATGGGAGCTGCTGAATATCTTCATGCCTGCAGACTTCCCAGCCCTTGTTGGGAACATTTCTCTGTCACTCCATGCATCCGTATTTGGCCAGCACAGAGAGAGAAGTGGAACTGGGAACACTGCAATTAAAAGTAATTATCTTAAGAAGAAGCTGGCTTGTTCCTGGGTGGCAACTGGTGTGTGGTGAGGTTGGTGGAATAATGAATTTTTACTGCAGGGATGTCTCTCTCTTGTGAAGAGCCTTGGGATGGAAAATGGGAGCATCATGCCTTAAAGTTTGTCTCTGCTGACATTCGCTGTGGCTATGGAAGTGTGGAGAATAGTGCCGAATTGTTTTGCCTGTGACTAGCTTGGATGCGGGCAGTCTTGGTGGACATCATAGAATCATTAAGGTTAGAAAAGACCACTGAGATCCCCAAGTCCAACACCAGCCCACCCACACCATGCCCACTGACCACGTCCCTCAGTGCCACATCTTCATAGCTCTGGAACACCTTCAGAGATGGTGACCTCCCTGGGCAGTCTGTTCCAATGCCTTTCCACTCTTTCTGAGAGGAAAAATTTCCAGCCACCTCCCCAGTGGAGAACTGAGGGCAAATTCAGGAGTGACAATGACAGTGTGGGGAGCAACAGACCTCGGCAGTGCATGGGCACACAGAATGGTGGGCTCTGCTCCAGGAACCTTCAGCCTTCTTGTGCATTTTGGTGACCAGAGCCATGGGAATTTCCAGAGTAATCTTAATAACCAAGGCAAGCATGAAGCAATTAGACTTGAAAGGGATGATTGGAGCTCCACTCAGGGGAATGTTGCCATAATACAGCTCTTATCCCCCAAATCTGTTTAGCTTTGTTACTAATTAAATACTGGGTTATTAAATTATATCTCTACTCTGGTGAAGAGGGAGGGGATGGGAAAAAAAAACCAAAAACCAAAAAACAAAAGAAAGAATTCAGTGAAGGCCTGGTGCCTTAAATCTGTCTTCCATCTGTCATGGGTACTGTGAGTGCTGGCTCTTTCATAGATGCCTGGGTTTGGTGCAGCACTGACTGGAAACACCCCTCCAGCATGTGTTGTGTGATGAACTGAGAAAACAGGACACCTCATGGAATCAAGGGACATGTTTCTTCCCTAAAGGAGTACCATAAATACATGCACTTACACAGCTGCTTTTATGGTTCCATATGTAGTGCCTTAACAAAGCGAAGATTGGAGAGATGGCTGGTCCTTTATTCAGTGGTGGAGAAATTGATGGATGTTGCTGAGAATATTGAAGAGCCTTTTTTGTGTGTGTACAGTCTTTCCTAAAAATATCAGTTGTGACCAGAGGGCAATATAAACCACCTGTAAAACATAAAGAAGCACAAACTGGGTGCCAGGTGAGGTAGGAAACAGAATTATGGAGAAAGATGAGGGGGGTTGTGGTGGAAAAAAACACTGGAACATGCACCCAAATAGTCTTCTGGGATCTCCTTCCTTGGAAAGATTCAGCACTCTCAACAAAGACAAATAAGGCAGCTGACCACAGGGCTCTGGACTTCTGTGCTGAAAGGGGTAGTTTGATTCCTCTTGTTTCTGTTTGTGTGTATCTTAGTTTATTTTATCACTGAGCTAAGCACAGTTGGGTACCAGTTTTCTTACAGATAATTCAGTCTTTGTTTTGACCTCCTTTTCTGAGTAGCTTCATCTCTTGAGATGAATGAATTCTTGCAGATGAATCGAAGAAACCCAATTCCTATAAGATACTGATTGTGGGAGATCTCCATCATTTAGAATATAATGAATTGACTTAATCAGGCCCGTGGTAGAAGGAGAAAAACCACAACAGGCAGGTTGGAGGATGCTGAATATCTCAAAGGGTGTTTTCACCTAAGATGTGTTTAATTGTTAATATGTGTTAATTGTTTGTGGGTACTTGGTTGGTGATGCACTGAGCTGACTAACCTGCTCTGATGACAGGGGACACATTGCCAACTAGAAAAGTCCACACTGAAATTACAGAAATCTGTTCATTGAGAAACCATCTTGCCCCAAATTTTGCTTAAATTTGTGCATGCAAGCTGCATCCATACTGGAAGTTAACAGGACCTATTCCTGGTCCCAGGGCTGTGTAGCACAGTGTAGCTCCTGTTCAGACATTCGACACATTCTGTCTCATGAAACAAGACAGATCCATATCTTGTGCTCATCAGTTTGGTCAAAAAACCATGCCAGGGACAGTACTCAAACTTAAATGTGGTGGTTGTTGGACCAACCTTGAGCCAGCCCTCTGCCTGGTTTACTGGTTCAGCCTCATACTTACATTTCATCCCACTTTCATCAGGGTAGATGACAGAGGCAGATTTGGGGTCACCACACATACGAGGGTGATCAGAAGATAATCCAGGATTAATTCACTCTGTTTTTCTCTTTTTGGCAGAGAGGTCCAGCTTAGGGTGGCCTGCCTAACTGCTTTGAGGGCCAGGCTGTACGTGGGATGTCTCTGGGCTATAATGCAGTGCTGGAAAATATCAGATGGCTTTTTGGGTGTATTTACAGACTCTGGACAACTGATGGCCTTGAGTTGTGACATTGCAAGGTAAAGAGGTTTGAATTTCTGAGTCCCAGTTTCACCGAGTGGTGAGTGACATGGTTTAGTGGTGGTGATGGGCTGATGGTTGGATTAAGTGATCTTGCTGGTCTTCTCCAAACTTAATGATTCTATGATTCTCATCTTCTGATTCACATCTGGAAGTAACCTGTTTTGTTTGGATATGGCCAATTTACAGCAGTAAAAGCATTAAGAAGAGTTAAAGTGGGGGTCAGGAACAATTTACAGGCAAATTTCTCTGCCCTTCCAGCTTGTAAATAATTCTCTTGCAGGTCCTTGTTTTATTCCTGAGTGGGTTGGTGATCACGTCCTTGTGGATTCCCACTGCAGCACTGAAAGGGTCCAATAGCAGTGATTCAATTGGAGCTGCTCTTCTCAGAAAAAACAGGTCAGCGAAATTTGGATGGCAACTCTTCCTCCAGTTTTGCTGATGCATAAGTTTTGCACCTACTGTCCTCAGGGTCTGTACAGCTGTTGACTGCATGGATTCCTCTAGAATTAGGTTTTAATCTTGCAGGGGATTTCTCCATGTGTAGACCGTTATCTGAGATAAGCACTTATAGCAGTGTTTTCTGGAGAGCAGAGCAATGGTTGGATTTCATTCCCCACTTTCATACATGTCCCCCCACTTGTTCTGTGTCACATGGGATACCCTATGAGTGTTGTGCTCTGTGGCTGCCCCTGTTTATGGAAGATGGTATCTGCTGAGTGAAAAAATGTGATCTTTCTCAGTGGCTGCAGTGGTGATGTCTCTATCCTGTATATCAAGCTGAATCCAACTGGCATGCATACAGAGCAAACCTGCTGCTGAGCTTGCACATTTATGTACGGGGCTGATAGCAGACCTTTTGAGCAAATCTTTACAATCACAGGGGATCTTCTCTCTGGAATACAGCTCCATGGAGGGCTTCTGCAGGGAGGGAGGAGGAATAGGGAAGATGGAACACAAAGAAATTCCTTTCAGTGTTTGGGAGTGGGCCAGCTTGGCACTAGTGGGAAGATTTAGGAAGACTTTAAAGAGATTTTCCTTCCATTGTTAAGGTCCTTGGAAACATCCCCTATTCCATTAATCTTGGCTGTTCTTCTATAAATCCACTTTAACTAACTCTGGGGAGGAAGATTTTGCTATAATGAAAAAGTCTTCTCTCTTTTAACTGGTTAGAAAACTCATGTCAACCCTGACCAGGCTGTTATTTGATGTATTCCTTCTTGTCGCTTGTTATGGAGTTCAGTCACCCCATAGGAATCCATGAATAAAGGTCCTTGAGGGAAAGGTTGGATATATGATAATTCTGGAGGTAAGAGGTCCTTCTCAGTTTTGATTATTCCACAGAGCAATGGAAATAAGAATTCACTCCATCTTCAAATGCATTGGAGGAATCTCATCTTAAAAGTGACTTTTTTGTTGTAAAACAGCAGGATTGAATATGGAGGGAATGGTGGAATGGGAAGTTAGGTGTGGATAAATGTGGGTTGCATTTGGAGTAGTGGAGCAGGGGTGTGGATACATACCACCTGCCTGCCTGCACATACAGGAGTGTGATAGGTGGGAAGTGTGGTGGGAATGGAGGAACCTGTGGGAGGAGGCACAGTTGAGCTGAGTGAGAATGATGTGACCATGTTTTATTGGACAGGGAATGTTCCTCTTACCAATCCATGGTAACAGCTATGGGCCCAGGCTGTCTGTCCATCATGGTCTTGGAAGATCTGTTGCATTTCCTCTGCAAAGGAAGCATCCCAAACTATTCTGTGTTTGCTGGCACAGCTGATGCAATATCCTTGAATTATATGAGGTACATTACTGAGTGAAGGGAATGTGCTAGGCTCCTCTGGCTTCATTGGCCTGAGGTTAAGATCCTACCATGAAGAATCCCCATGATGTGCTCTAGCCCTTGGACACCGTTGGTCAAACTAATCTGCAACTGCAGTTCATCTCATCCTAAAGGTGATGTCCATTATTTGTTGAACAACCTCAACAGCATTTGTGTCTTTTCATCAGTTACAGAGTGAGCCTCAGTGACTGTTGGGACTTTTCTGTGAAACACAATTGCTGTGCTCAAGGTCTTGTATTATTGATGACAGTATGTGTAATGAAAGAGGATCAAAACGTTTCTTTTCCCTTTCCATTTTCCAGCTTTTTGTAGGCTTCAGCTTTCAGAATGAAGGAGAAAAGTAAGATTTTAATTCATGCCAGGCACCTTTGAAAAGAGGTCATGTTTTTTAATGTTTCATATTCATATTTTCCCCCCCATTCTCCCTCTCCCCTCTTTTTCTTTTATTTATTTGTTTATTTATTGCTATAAAAAATAATATATATATATAAAATATATATTTCTGCTGACTGGAAGGAGCCCTCAGTCTCAGTCCCACCAAGCACAGGCCAAAGATGTCTCAGAACCATCTATTATGCCTCCAACCAACTGCTGAACACCAGCAAAACTGCCATCCAGAACTGCTCTCCAAAGTGATGCTCTCAGCTGTTTTACTGCATTTTCTCTCCTTTCTTTTCTCAAGAAGCCACACTGTAGACCTGAAAATCAGCATCTTTGATCAGATCCAGGAAGGCGAATGACTGGCAAAAGAACCCAAACTGGATTTCCAAGCAGAGACTGTTCAGCACAGCAGGCTGTAAATTAAGTATTTCCAGGGACATAAGCAAAAGAAAAATGAGTAATAAAATGCAAAAAGTGCCAGCCTTTATTTTAATTTATTTTATTTTATTTTTCATTTCAACAACCTGCTGTGAAATTATCCCACTTTGGCTGCATCCCCCGTGGCCAGTGCAGAGCTGGTATGGGGAGGGGAAAGGAAATACCGTGGTTACAAACCCCAGGTGGCTCATAAGGAGAGGCACCGTATTTGCTTGCAAAGCAGCTGATGGTTTTCTTCCTCAGCCCTCACCTCACTGAAGGATGGATGGAGCTGCCTTTATTCCAGCCTCAAACAATAGGAACTCTGTAGGGGAGGGGGGTGGCCTCCATGTGTGTGTGGCCCGAGGTGAGGTACATAGCCATCACCGAAGGCTGAGGTTTGCCACCACAAATGGGTCTCATGTATTCAGGGAGGATATGCTGGCAGTGGATGGAAAGTTTCACTCTGCTCAGCTGAAATGTTCCGTTCCCACCTTGTTTCAAGTGTTTTGTCCTGTAAAAGCTATATCCGCTGCAAAACGGCAGTTAAACCAAACGTTTACACATTGATGCAATGGAATACTTCCAGCATATTCTCCTTCTTGAAGTGAATTATTGGCTTTTTCTTCCCTCTTTGAGACAGAATCAGAAAGTAAAATGTTGCTTTTTTTCTTTTCTCTAGGATTAGGGTGAGAGGTACCATTCATTTCTTGTATGTCTTGATCAGATTGTCCATCCAGCTAAAATAGCTCCCTACCTGGCTGCATCTCCCCATGGCTGGATGATGTCTGTGGGACACTTGAGCACTCCTGACATTTCAATTGGCTTAGCTAAAATGCCCATAAAGGCAGCTTAAGCCAACACAGCTGACTTTGGACCAAAGAGGAATACGTGGTGCACAAAATACCTTCTGGAAGTACCTTTCCATCTTTGCTTACTTTACAGAAAGCCAAAAGAACTGCTGTTGAGCAGGGAGGGATTCAGCTCCAGCTGCAGACACATGACTTCAGGAGTCAGTAGTAGCACAAGTGCCTGCTTGTACATGTGATACCAATGGCAATTTGTGACAATATCAGTGATATCAGTGATCATTAGTGATTTAGCTCCTAAGCATTTCTCAGAGAAGATGTGGGTCCCCCAACCCTGGAGATGCTCATGGCTAGGTTGGCTGGGGCCCTGGGCAGCCTGATTTGGTTAGGAGCAGCCAGCCCATGGTAGAGGGGTTGGAAGTAGGTGATCTTTGAAGTCCCTTCCAACCCAGCCATTCTGTGATTCTATGATTCTACAATTCATTGCTGGCTAATGCCATTTGAGACTCTTTTGGACTAAGACATAAGACATTTCTGCCTAGACAAACTGGACTGTATCTATACTTCTATTGACTGGAGGAGGAATTTCTGCTATTGGGGTGCAACTGAGCTGTCCATAGAATTCCTCAGTGCCAGACTCCCTGGAGTAAAATAATACCCGTGGGCACCCTAAGCTGGGAGCTGAAATGGTAAACTGAATCTCAGCTCAGATAACCCTCATTTAAACAGTCCAAGTGCTGTAGTAAATCTGATGATCAGTCCTTTGCCCCTACAGAAAAGTCCAACTCTGCAAAGTTTATACAAGACAGCACCAAAAGGTGGCATGGAGCAATTTTATGTCAGTTCTCCAGTTCAACAGACCTGGGAGGACTACACATCAGTGGAAAACCTTGGGGAGGGTTATAAACAGAATGAATGAAGTTGCTTGAGCTGGAAACAGGAGAGTAGGGTTAATACCTTTCCTCTTAGAGAAAACAGCATAAAACTCGAAGAGGATGTTAGAGGTCTTTTCCAACCTCAATGATTCTATGACTTGATGAAAAAAGACAAGGGATTTCCCATGTGGTGAGCCCTTCTGTTTCGTAAGCTGTTTCAAAGACACGATAGAAAGAAACAAAGGACATTTCTTATGGAGCTGCACACAATAAAACGGCTTGGCTCAGCTGTGGGATGGAAAGCACCCAGCTGCTCAGACAGCTGGTTATCCAGTAGCGTTTTTCACTTACACTCCATTAACTCTATTTTGTTGATCCTTGGCTTAAGGTTGTATCTTCCTGATACTTAGCTGTGTTCTTACCTTCTTCATTTGGTCTAATATCACATCTTCCATGTGATATTAGCATGACAGAAAATGATGTGTATAGGCTTCACCTTGTGTTCAAAATGTCACTGCACATCAAGGACCTTCATTCTGCATGCTCCCTTCTATTGACATGTATGGTGTAGATGTGGTATTTCCTCATTCTGCAATAGAGGGGCAGCATCAGATTGCTTCATATCTGCAAAAGGAGATAAATGCTCAAGAGTATGCAGTGAAACAACTCACATTTGGAAGACATCTGGCAACAGCAGATTTGTCTACTCTGTTTCTGGACTCTTTTGTCTTGATGCAGTAAAAAACAGTGACTGTCCTGCTGTTCCATGAGGCTAGATAGTGCCTTTGGTGCAGACCGGCAGCTCCTCATAGCTTCTTTGGTACTTCTGCCTTTTGCAAAGCCCACTGTATATCTGCATGCTGCCAAGCTCAGTGGAAGTTCAGTACACCAAGAGTCTATTAAAAGCCTTCTTGGCCTGCATCCTTCATGCTGCTCTGTTTCAGTCCATTCATTGGGCGTTTGATTTCCTTTAGTCCCTTCACACATGTGGAGCCCCTCACATGTGCACTTCTCACCAACCCTTGCATGGAAAACTTTCTAGGATCCAAGCTGAAGTGTTAATGATGCTGGAGGTGTGGATCAGCACTTTTCTGGAGTGCATTGGAAAGGGAGGGACTGTTGCTTCCCAGTGAGGAAACGTGCAGACCATATTCTAGACCTGGAAAGAGGAAAACTGGATTTGCTGGGGCTCCAGCCAGCACACTGGACTGGCAATTACAACCCCTGCATCAAGATGAGGTGTGAAGTTGGTTTCTATGGATGATTTAGCGGTTGGCAAAGGCTAGAGGTGGTAATTGGTACCATTTGTATTAGTTTTGTCAGCATATTTCCCCCTGCCTGATTGGCTTGTGTCAGCTTTCTAATTTTTTGGGGGGTTTTGTTTTTTCAGTGTAGGGGAACAGTGTTGTGGTTTCACCTTCTTGTTGAAGGCCGGGGCTGTGATTTATTCTGGGTGGAGGCTGGGGGAGAGCAAAGGGAAAGAGGTTATAATTGAACTTGAGTTTCACATTAGGTTTTAACAAAGTAAATAAACTGGCTGGAACAGCAGTAGAGCCAAGTAATTCTATTTCACTTCACACCGAATTTAGTGAGATGGGGGAAAAAAAAATACTTTACTTTCACAAAACCATGTCAGTTCCTTCTTTTTCACCTTAGATTTTTTCTCTTTCCTTCAGTTTGAGTCCACCAAGAAAAGGCACAGCGAAACTTCAGATTCCCAGCTTTTAAAACTGTAATCTTATACAGAACTGAAGGGTTTGAAGCAATAGCAATGGGTATTTTTTCTACTAGATCAGAGTTCGAACCCTCTTTTCCACTACTAGAAAAAACCTTATAATGGGTCCTTGTAAACCTTATAATGCCTTATATTGGCTCTTTCTTGAAGAAACAGCATCCAGAGATCAGAAGGTGATCATGTCATCAGTTTTTTGGTGGTTGTTTTATTTTTTGGTATTTCAAGGAATGATAGCAAGAGAGTCCTTTTATCTACTGGATTCCTTGCTATGTGATAGGAAAAGGATTGTATGCTAACAGTTTGCTTTGCTTCTAAAGCTGCCCTGCAGGAAGGAGTTTTAATCAGCCTGAACTAACTCGCTAACCTGGAGTGGAAGGTGGAACTTCTTTTGGCTGGCACGGTGCAAAAGCTCTCAGTGGTGTCAGGAAGACCTCAACAAATCCACTGTGTTTTTCAGCATCCTCAGGTACACAGCCGGTGTGAGCCAAGGTGTTGCTGGAGCTTGATCACTAGAGATTAGGTTGATCTCATTTTTCTCTAGACATTTCCAGATGAACTTCTCAACCTGAACACCTACTGGCAATAAAAAAAATAGAGAATATAAATACTGGTATATTTGACCAGTCTACAAAGTCTACTTTGGGTGAGAAAAATTTGCTATCTAATGATACCCTGAGCTGCAAAAGAGGTAAGATTATTATTGCATCTTGATTTTCTTTCCTGTTTCCCCTTTCTCTTTTCAGATATCTTCTCTTTCTGGATGGAGTTGCACTGGCTTAATCAAGCAGGCATTCACTGGGAACTTGCTCAGAGCATGCACAAAGTGATGGACTTACTGTGCATACACAGTTATTTTCTCCTGTTGAGCTTCATGTGGGAATCCAATAGGACTAAGGTGTTCTCTTTGCTGGTCTGGTCCTATAGTGTTAAAATGAGTAAGGACTTAGATTCAGTAGATTTTGCAGTTAGCTGACTCTGCAATTTCAAGCCTTCAAGATTCCAGCCTTGGGGGACAGGACTAACGATAAGTGGTGCACACACTCTGGAGTGCTTTTCATTAGTACATATCCCTCTTCTGCCTGTGAACTCCTTCCTCCATCAGCTTCCCAGATAATGTCACTCCTTTTGTTTCAGCTTGTGAAATTTCATTGCAAAAAGAATCATTTATCCATCTCTAGCATCTGTAGGAGCACCTTGCAAATAGACTTAGTGTAACTGCTGTTGTCATTTAGTCTTTCTTTCCTCCTTCTTAAATCATGGGCCAAATGTACTGAATAATTCTAGGGAGGTTGCACAGCATGAGATTCTCAGGTTGGAGCTGGAGGTAAGAACTGGAAGAGGATGGAGCTCAGATTTCACCATGAAATGGGGCCTGAGGCCTGAATCACCAGAGGTGCTAAAACTTCTCCAGACTGACCTGTCTGCCTTCATGAAATTCTGCTTTGGGGAACTTAGGGGACTTGGCCATAAGTGTCTATGTACGACAAATGCAGTCTTGGCTGTGTCAGACTCCATGTTGCCCCAAAGGTGGGTACATCTCCAAATCACCATTCCAAGGAGAAAAGTGACTCTAGCCCTAAGGGGGAGAAAGATCTGAGATGGCAACTGAGGTGGAATGAAGGCCATGAATGACTCTGTCCTACTGCAGTCCAGGCTGCCTGGATGGAACTGTTGCAGTTGGATCCTGGACAGCACTGAAGGTCATTTAATTTCTTTTAAAGGATAAAAAAAACCCTAAAGTTCCTTCGATAGATTTTAGATGGATATAGTTACGTATCTACAAACATACCTATAAAATTGGGCCATTTAGGTGAAATCACTGCATAAACAGAAGTGTTTGCAGAGGAATTAACCTGGCTGAACTACCGTCTGTCTAGGTCGGGATCCTGCATCTACCTCCCCCTGCAACAGTGCACGTCATCGTGTGAACATCAAGTACTTTCTGCTCTGGCTTTCTATGTCAGTTCACGTTGCTCAGAACAGGGCAGTCAACATGGAATAGAAGGCCCCATGATGGTAGTTGTTTCAAGAGATCAATAACGCCAGGAGGAATTGATTTATTTTGCAGATAAGAAGGAAACTCAAAGTGACTTATCCAAATTTGAGCAGAATTATTTTAATTCCTGACTCATCCAGTAATGTTCAGCACCTTTTTCAACAGGAATGTCAACTCCAGTGGTTGACTTCACAAAGAAGATCTAAATCAACATCTGATCGATTCTCAGAGCTGAAGGAAGATTAATGTTTTCCCTGTTGAATGGTGCATAAAAAGCAGTGAGGAGACAAAGGTTATGGGAAAGCCCCTGGAGAGATGGTTAGGAAGAGGAGGTGTTCTTCACCTCAAAGATATTTTCTTGTGCTCATCTCAGCATACAGCCATGTTGTGTTCCACACCTGGCCAGGCCATAGGCTGGGAGACCACCGATGATTGGCATGGATGAGGAAGCAAATTGGGGAGGACATAGATGGGGTCACTGTCCTTGGAGGTATTCAAGAACTGTGGAGATGTGGCACTGAGGGACATGGTCAGTGGGCATGGTGGGAATGGTCTGGGGTTGGGTTTGATGTTTGTAGAGGTCTTTTCCAACCTTAATGATTGTATGACTGTAAGGCAGAGGGGACAGGGTCTGTATATGTCATATTCAGTGTGTTCAGGAAAGGACCAGTGAAGATGAAGTTTTTCTATGTGAGAGAGGGCTAGCTCTTTATGCTAACGATTTTGTTTTGAGATGGGTGTATTTTTGCTTTTCTGCAAGCTGTTTCCCATTTTCCCTGAGATATGGACACGTGTTCTGAAAGCCTGTTTTGGAGTTGACCAAAATCAAAGGCAACTTTTGCTCTACTGGCAATGAGGACTGGGTCAGGCCTTTGGGGGTTTCTGCCTGTTCCCCATGCCAAGCCTCTAAAAGAGGATTTTCTGACAGCCTCAGCCCTTTCATTGTGCTTGGCCAACACCACAGATGAATGTGAGCTTTGTTTACACTCTTTCACCCCCACCAATGTATCCCTTCTCCCTCTTGCCCTTACTGCACGTGCATCAAAGCCTACAAATAAGATCACAATGACTGCAAGAGGTAAAGCCCTAAGATGTGTGTGTGTGTGCAGTGTGCAGACTGCTGCTTGCATTGTGCAGGAAGAATTAAACAGATCCCTTGAGATTATAAGCCAGAACAACAAGCATGTTTGTTCGTAGTTTGATTCATTTATGTATTTATATTCTGCTGGGGACAGTGGAACACGAAGTAGAGAGGGGATGAGTGCTCCATTTTTAAAGGTGGTCTTTTGAAATCCCTCCCCTTGAGACAGAAACCCCCTGAAACACACTCTAAGTAGCAATATAAATACATCTGTGAACAAACAAATGTGACTCACTGCAAGCAGCTCTAAAGTGGAAGGAGATAAAGGCACATTCCCACTCTGGGCTTGTTTCTATAGAGGTTTTTGTTTTTTATTAAATGCGATATCATGACTTTGAAATGATCAGAAAATTGCTAAAGGGGACCTGGTAGGATCTGTGTGAGACATGTGTGGTTCTATGTGAGACACATATGGACCTACGCATGTACATATATATGGCATTTCAGGTGTTTACACACAGATAGGTCTACTGCTAGACCTAACAGTGTGTCTTCAAACATAGTATGAGTGAAAAATGGTTTCACATGCTCCTTCAGAAATATAACCCTTACAGGTGAAGTGGCAGGACCCATCCCCACTGTGTCCATTGATGTGACTAGATTTTTCCCTCTGCAGATCTCTTTCTTTGCAAGTGTCTGCGGTGCAATGATTCTTAGCACACAGCAGTGGTTCTCAGCACCCAGCCCATCACCAGGAGCTTCCAGCACAAGGAAGGTCTCACTTCACTGCAATGTAATGTCACTGTCAAGCAGAGAGGAGCTGTTGTGACACTGCAATACATGGGAAATCAATCTCGGATGATCTGATGCTTCTTTGTTACCCTGAGAAAAAAAAAAGGTCTATTAATTTGTTCCAGTTATTTGTTCTTGCAAGAGAAGATGTGAAGGAAAATAAACCAAGAAAGGGAAAGAACAGATAAAAAGCAATGCTTCCTGTAGAGCAACCAGTTTTAAAAGCCATCTTTGAGGAAGCCAAAGCAGGGACAGAACTCCACACTCACACAAATAGGGACTTCTTTTCTACTGAAATTTGCCTGTATGGTCTCATGTACACAGCGATGCCCCCATCTGACTGGAGGGAGACTGAGTGCTGCAGATATCCATGGGTAGTCCCACTCTCTTGGCCTGTCCATTCAGCCAGTTCTTTACCCAGCAAAGTGTATACTCATCCAAGCCATGGGCTGCAGCTTCACCAGGAGAATGCTGTGGGAGGCCCTGCCTGCAAACTGCTTGTTAAATTCTGTAAGGCATCACAGTATCTCATGCTTTAAAATTAGTGTCCAGAGCAACCCCTTTGCTTTGCCAGCAAGAACGTGATGAGCACAGTGTGTGCCGAGCTGAACCGGGACCAACAGCCACAAGACCTCCACGGGGAAGCTTGTTAGTTCTTCCTCCCTCTGCTGCCTTTTTGTTCCTCAGAGCCAGCTTCCAGCTTGTACTAAAATCTCCCCATCCTCGGTGAATTTTAAGACAATGCTGCTCTGAAGGAGCAGGAAGGGTAACTACAGGATGAATATTTGACCTTCCCTCACGTGCTTTGTGTGTCTGTGCCTCCAAGGGCAGAATTTGTACTTTCTGTCCTGTTTAGGAAAATATGCTTGACCGTATTTATTTTTATGAAGTGCTGTAGATTTGGCCAAGAAAAAAAAAAACATGAAGCTGAGTGTTCTGGAAGCTGTAAACAGGGGAGGAGCAGATGTTTCTTCCCTTCTGCAGAGAACATGAGGCAAAGGAGAGAGAAGGAAAGTGGGAGAATGCCAGAGCAGACCAGAGAAATAAAACCATGAAAGAATAAATTCTCCACAGTGAATGCTTTCTGGGTACTGACTAACCTGGCCTTTCACAACACAAGGAGCATACCCACCATCAGCAGTCTATGCTTGATACCATAAAGTAGAATCAAGGAAGTCATAGAACCATTAACGTTGAAAAAGAGCTCTGAGATCACCGAGTCCAATCCCAACCCATCATCACCAAAGCCACTAACCATGTCCCTCAGTGCAACATCTAATCTTTTTTTGAACACCTCCAGGGATGGTGTGGGCTGAAACACCCATGATTGGCAAGGCTGAGGGAGCAGCAGAGTCACTGCTGGAAGGTTCTATTTGGATGTGCTAGTTGGCATTTTTCTCCCAAAAGCAGATGATGAGCCATGAATAAATATGGTCTTATCTTGTCCAAACTCCCCACAAGCCATGTGGATGTTGCAGGGATCCTGTCTGCTGGGCTGTAGGTCATGCTCGGCACGGGGAGATTATGCTCAGACCACCACTGAGTTTTGTGAGTTGGGACATAAAAGACTGGGGTGAGCCTAATTCTGTCTGGGCCTCGGAGTCTTTGAGGCAATCTGTATTATCTAACAAACAGTGGATGGTGTACATTTGTTGAAGACATTTATGACAGAGAAGTGAACCCATCTGGCTTTCTTATGGCTTGTACTTGTTGTCTTCTGCGGTCAAGGAAGATGCCTTTGGAGTAGGAATGGTGCAAAGATTTGACCATGTAAGTATTGGTAATGGACAAGAGGTCAAAATGGAGGAATATAAGAGTTTTGATCAGCAATATAAAAAAAAAAAGATCATAGTGGGGATATAAGTGCTGTGATTTTATATACAAAGGTCGATGAGAAGGAAGAGTTGAAGAAACTCAAGTAGAATGTCAACGCAAGGACAAACGTAGATAAAGTCAGCACAGATCAATTCGGAGGGGAAATTAGAAGGTCTTCAAAAGGTAGAAAATGTACATTTTGGAACAGGTTCAGCAAGAAGCAACCACAGACACACGAGATGCTCAGTCAGTTTGGGAAAGGGTGGTGGGCACTTCCTCTTATGAATTTAGGAACCTCAAAGCAAAAGGCCTCCAGAAACTGACTGAATTTCAAATAACCACACATCTCAAAAGCACAAATATCAATATTATATATATATATGTAAGTATAAACAAGGTACAGAGAAGGCTGAATTCTCCCAGCTCATTTATTCCAACAAATCCATTTGAAAGTAAGAGTTATATTTCCCCCCGAGTGCAATTTCCTCTTACATCTTAGGTCAGTATTTCACAGCTTGTCACTTCATTTTGCTCCCCATCCCAGCACTCCGAGTGTTGCTGTTTGCAGACGAGCGAACAAGTTTTATTTCTCTCCCTCCAGTAGTGGCTGCCTTGCAGTTGCTTTTAGGTGAGAGGACAATGGCATGGCTGTAGAAACACCCTTCTATTCCTGCAGCCTGGAGCAGCACCGGGACATTTAGAACTCTCCAGAAGACAAACCAGAACACAGATGCCTGGTTCTCACTCTAAATTACTACCTGAAGATGTTTGGGCAGCAAGTTCAGGGAAATTCATGGGGAAATTTAGACATAACTTTGTGTGGGTGCCAGCGGAGCAATGTGGTGTGGGTGCCCCCAAACCAACCAAGGTGGTGTGGGCACCATCAGACTTACCTGGAATGGATGCCACCATATCCTGCAGTGCTTTCTTCGATGGGTAGAGATGAGGAAATTGCTGTTTAAACATCCTTTCTCAGGCTTCTCTCTGTCGTCTCAGGAAGGGCTTAGTTTCTCTTACAAGTGTCATTCCTAAAGAACACCAGTGGAAGGTTAAAGGAGGTCTTGTAGTGGCTCTGTAATGGACTGGAAGCTGAAATGCTGATGTAGAATGCAGCGTGCTCATTTAATACCTTAGACAGATGGTTTAGCTATTACAGCTTGTAGCCAGAGAGGGCTTTATCTGGTAACCCAATTATCTTAATTGCATTATTTTGATAATAAACAACAAGGCAAAATCAAGGGAGGCAGAAGCTAAACACAGCAGTAACTGTCCAAACAGCCTCTGATTCGTTATATATCATATGTTTTTAATCCTGTTACCATCACAGAAATGGAATCCCAGTCCAGTACAAACCAATGCTCCTTTATTGGATTCAGTATAACTTAGTCAATTTTTTCTCTGGAGAGTATCTGGATACAACAGTGATTAATGTCACTTAACTTGCAGTACTCATTTTACCACCATGAGTCATGAAAGCTGTGATTCCAGTAAAAGTCTAGGTCTGCCTCATGTCCAATCAAGTAATTGTAATTGAGGATAATCAGAAATCTTAGATCTAGAACACATAGCAACAAAACAACATGCGTTTTATAAAGGCTTCCACTTAAATACGTGGTGAAAGCAAGCATGTTTTCATCTTCAGCTCCTCTCTCTCCTCTTTTTATGGAGATGCTTTCTAAATGAGATGATTTTCTATGTAAGGGATTGCTTTTAATTAATCTGAAAGTGTCCGTTCTCCATTACACAACTCCTGCATGTGTGTGTTTTTTTTCTGGAGCAGATATGGTACGTTATACTTGTGAATTTCCTTAGTCCATGCTCAAGCATAAGCATACTGAGCCAGGAAGAACTCCTGGGAGTAACTGATCTATTCAAATCAATGCTGCAAATTCAATAATAATGCAATCTTAGTAATTTAACTGCTGGAGATTGGAGACTACTGTGGAAATGGCCACATATTTTGAACAAAGTTATCTCTGTTATTCTGTAGCCCTAGAGGAGATAAAACACAGATTGCTTTTCGCCTTACAGTAACTGAGATAAAGCTGCCTGGGGTTGGACGCAGCATCCACCCTCAGGGAACAGCTACGACAACTTGCCTCCACTAGATTCTTACATCAAATAGGTTCTCTTCAATTTCACAAGGTATGTTTCTACCCCGAAGACACAACCAAAATAGAATAACATGAAGGAAGAGGTACTTTGTCTTCATGGCCCTCATCCAGTTGGGCCTCCCTTGATCCAGGGCTTTTGCTTCTCTTAAATAAACCAAAACATGGAGTAATCATCAAAAATTGAGTCGATCGACTTAAGCTGGTGGGATTTTCAGATGATGAGGGCTCTTTTAGATACAACTTTCTGAAAATGGGCAGTGATTGGGGGCTGGGAGTCATGTTGTTTCATAGTGCACAGCAGCACAAACCATTAGTGGAGAACAGAGACTAAAAGCAAGTAATATAACTTCACCCTCGGAGAAGTTTTAGGCTGTCATTCAGAAAGCTAGAATAAAAACAGGATAGTGACTCTTGCAAATAAAGAGAAAAAAAGTTAATTGAAAGATATTTAATATCCAGAAGCACTGTTCTGTAAGAAGGCACAAAGAAGGATTTGTTCAAATTCATACCATTTATTTTCATTTCCGTGATTATTAATATAGGGAAGATTTAAAGGAAAGGGATTATACTCATTGTATTATGCTTCCCCAGTCACGACAATTAAAGCCAAGCAGATGCCTACTGCATCATCAAAGCAGTGGAAATTCACTTGTGAAGGTGAGATTTGCAAGTGGAAATATCAGTCTAAGTGAGCCTCACACAGTTCCTGCCAGCTGCCTGCTCACTGCCTGCCCTCTGCATTCCTGGAAGCTGCAAAATGCAACCATATTTTGAGAATCTCAGTGGAGAAATGCAAATGCTTGCCCAAATGTGCCTTCCTATAGGGGGGATTTCTGGGCAGTTCACATGCCTTGCTCAGCAATGGGACAGGGCAGAGATATTCAGCAAGTAGACATGACATTTGTCTTCCTTGGTCTTCAGCTTTTTTTCCAGTGGATGTTCTCAGCTCGCAGTGTGCCTTTGCCTTTATAATTACTCAGTGATTTTCGTTTTTATTCATTCTCTTTGGTTTCTATGCTTCTGTTTCGTTGAGAAAGAGGCATTCTTTTCTGGCTGCTGGTCTCACATCTGACGATTCACACTTGTCACTTTGATGTGCTTCTTGCTGGGTGTGTAAAAACTGTTTTCAGGAAGCATTGTTGCTTTGCCAGATTCTGGCAATGCGTCAGGAAGGGAGAGCTGACTGTCAGGGAAAAAAGGACATCATCTGCTGATGGGAAGGCCAAGTATATGAGACAACTAGTCTTCTGATTAAACAGGTTAATGTGCTCACTGGGCTTCATGCCTAGCATAGAAAGGGCCTGGAAAGATGTTATTTTCTGTAGAAGAAATTTTCAAAGAACCAAGAGGGTTCTATAAGGAGAGCGGTGAGGTGCTGGAACAGGCTGCCCAGACACGTTGTGGATGCCCCGTCACCAGAGGTGTTCAAGGACAGGTTGGATGGGGCCCTGGGCAGCCTGGTCCAGTATCAGACCTGGAGGTTGGTGGCTCTGCCTGTGGCAGGGGGGTTGGAACTTGATGATCTTGGAGTCCCTTCCAATCCAAGCCATTCTATGATTCTATGGGTTTTGCTGGTACATATCTACAAGATGGAAAGATGAGAGTCTGGTGGTTGTAATATTCACCTTCCTATTAAAAGTATTTCTACTGTCACTGGTGTATTAGGCTGTTGGAGTTCAGACTAAAGAAGAGGGGGCTCAGGGGAGACCTTATTTCACTGCATAACTCACTGAACAGAGGTTGTAGTGACATGGGGGTTGGCCTCTTCTCTTAGGTGACAGCAATAGGATGAGCGATGATGTCCTCTAGCTGCACCAAGGGTGTTCAGGTTGGATCTGTGTACGGGAGAACAGGAAGGATTCAGACTTATATCTGGGGCTTCAAGACAGAAAAACAAATAAACAAAGATTCAATTAAAAGATAGTGCTTTTACTCTCAGAAGGACAAATTATGTGTGAAGACTGGATGGGCTCCCACAGAGGGGCCGTCCTGGAGATGATTCATGTAAGAACACTGACACGTGTGGTCTGTTTTTTGGGTGGACAGGTGTAGAACCGGGAGTTGGACTCGATGATCATTATAGGTCCCTTCATACTTGGGATATTCTATGGTGGGATATACCAGTGGAGATAAGAGATGTCACTGCCATTGGCAGGAGTGTTAGAACTAGATAATCTTCTAGGCTCCTTCCAACCTAAACTGCTCTAGGATTACATATGAATAAGCCATGAATACATGGGATGGCTGCACTTAAAAGGTATTTCTATACCACTGTCCCATTCTTGTCAGTGGTCACAAATGAATGCCCAAGAGTCAGATGAACTGCCCTCATTTTAACACTGGCATTCACTTAAATCCTTCAGAATCCAGGACACAGTGCATCTTCTGTAGAGCTTTCAATTAGATAAGATTATTCACTCCACTGGACCTGGGATGTTCCCTGTGGTTGTAAGGAAGGCAGGGTGACTTCCTCCTGTCTGGCTTTGTATGCAGGGGAGAATTCAATTCCAGGATGAGTCCTAGGATCTTGCTGGGAGGTTGACTGCACTGAACAAATGAACCTCTTCTACTTTGCTTCTTAATGGATGAAGAAGTTGTGTCAAGTAAGGTGAAGCTGGGGACACAAACCACTGGTCTCTCCTCCTGCAGAGCAATACAAAATGCATGAGATTTAGACACAGGAAAGTTAATCTGCTTACATGCCTGAGAATTAATCATGGACTTCCTCTGCAATAGCATCCCCCAGGTGCTCAGCAGGGTCTGTTAAATTTTGCAAACAAATTAGGCAGTGTTTGGCTCTTATTTGCACTGAACATTTTCCCCTATTCTTTATTTGAAAACTCCTCAGCTACATGGAGTCCTGTAATTATTTCTTTGTTTGCTTGTCCAAGATACATTTTATAATAAGAGTATTGAAATTTATCCCTCAGTGGGAAAAATAATGCTATTTCTGGCTGTGATAACCTGAGATATTATTAAGTTTCCCATGTGAGTCCTTAAAATATTGCTTTCCCTTACGTGTTCCATTAGATATTTGCAGAGTGCTTTGCTCTGGGCATTAGAATCATTGGCAAAAAGGGTGGCTTTATGTTGCAAGAGGGATTTTGTGAGCCTTCTGTTGTTGCTCTGGTCAGCACTGATGTGGTTGTTCTCTTGGATGATGTGTCCATACTATGGAAATGTTGGCATTTCCTGGTGTTGTTTTGGCTTAGACTGTCTAGCACAGTCCAGACAACACAAGAAAGCTGTTCCAGGTATAGTTCCCCCAGGGCAGTGTGGACAGCTCTGCATTATAGAATCACAGAATCACTGAGGTTGGAAAAGACCATTAAGACCATCTAGTCCAACTGCTGACCCACCACCACCATGCTCACTAATCGTGTCCCTTTGACTATTTCCAATCCTCCAGCACTAAAATCCCTGGAGACTTCAAAGCTAGTGCAGTCCCAGTGGACAGGGTGCTCTGAATGCAGTCATGGTTTCTACAGAGCTTTCCTTACAGGGCTTCAACTCCAAAGTTCTGTAGGAAGTGATGGTTGCCAGGAGGGAAGAAGTCTGGTGTCATCCTGAGGTTGGACTTGATGATCTTCAAGGTCTTTTCCAACCTGGGTAATTCTATGATTCTATGATTCTATGATCCTTCAGAGCAAATCCACTCAGCTTACCTGAGGGTCACTTGGCTGAAGTGGTGGGTCTTGATTTCTGGCTCCTGGTTTCTCAACTCCTATTGTTTGCTTGGTGATGCCGGCTTCCAGACTTAAAGGGAGGTTGAATCAAAATGAGATGGAGGAACAGTCTTTAACCTCTGCCTTGACAAGTTTAGACCCAGAGCATTTTCCAGAATTCAGCTCCTTGCCATAAAGAAATAATAATCTAAACTTGGATATAGAATTAGTTTAGGCTAATCCGGCATATCCTAATGGAAACAGAGGTGTTAGTGCTCATGCAAGCAGCTTAGATGGTTGTTGCACAAGGGGAGAAATAGGACTTGGGGGAAAGCCATCAGGAAAAACCTATTGGGGGAAATTTCAGCAGTGCAAAGTAAGCACTTCCAGAGGCTTTCATGGGAATTTAAGTCTTTAACTGCTTCCAGGCCTTTGGAAATGCCCTCTATGAAATAGGCTTGGTGCAAACACATCAGGGACAGAGAAATGCACTCATTATCCAAACAGCAAGGAGAGATGTGCACAGGGGGAAGTTTATAAAGATCTTCTGGTATACAAAGCATTAAGAATGATGATAAAATCACTTCACTTAGCTGCAGAAAGTAATCCCCTGGCATCTGCTCAGATCTGGAAGGTGGACAACATCTCCTGGCCTTGTGAAAGTCTAATGAGATCGGAGATGTATATAAATATGTCCTATTTACCAGGGAAGAGGACATTCGTTGAGGAAATGAATAATTTCAGGGGAGTATAAACTAATCAGAGATATTTGGAGAAGGAAGATGCCCATATAATTGGATTTGAACCAAAGGGTAATGCAATCATGATGATGAAGGCCGGTTGTTTATCACCTTTTGTAAAACATCTGTCTGGGCAGAGAATAAAGAAAGAAAGAGTGTTACATCTCTCTATAAAAACCTTCATATAACCTCCTGAAGATTTGTAGGGTTAAAAGCAAGAGGGGATAATGAGATCTTCAGATGTGACCTCATGAATGTCATCATCCTTCCCACTTCACGGCCATCTCTGTGCTGACTCCGTTACCTCGTGTTTGATGGTAACAAATCTTCTGGAGGAGCAGCAAGTCATATTAAAATCCGTGAGTCAATTCTGTAGCTGCAGTTCTCAGAACTGCACTCATTTGGAGTCACGGAGAGTCTGACACTACACTTAAAATGAAAAAAAATATAGATATGATAATAAAAGATGTCTTTCGGTTCCTCATAGTACTCTCTGAAACAGTAAAAATTAGATCTCTGTTAGGAATCATCCTGGCTTTTAATCAAGTGTCTGCGCTCAGTTTAGAGGCTGGAAGAAACACAAGCTTCACGTTGAGATCGAATTGCTTTTGCACACCAATGGGTAACAAAAACCCATCTTTTGTGATACTCCCTGGGATTCTGGAAATGCTGAGAAGCCTTCTTCCAGACAGCAGCACACGAAGGGCTGGATCTTCTTCTGACTTTCATTAACCCTTGATCCCAAGCTGGATGCATTCAATAAAGCTGCTGGGTGTTTTTGTTGTTTTGGTGTTTTGTTTTGCTTTGTTTTGTTTTTTTCACTGTGCGGAGATCTATTGAACTCTTTCTATTTCCTGGACCTGGCATCTCTAGTGGGTGAGTGGTGTTCTATAATATGCCTTTGCTTCACAATGCTGCACACCTCAGTGGCATTCAGAGGCTTCACACAGCCCTAGCTCGCAGGCAGGGGAGGGAATTACTGAATTACACATGAATGAGGTTGCCTTGGCTGCAGTCCCTGTGGCTGTAACTTCCAATCACACTAGAAGCAGCTCATCCTTTTGAGGTAAATTAAGTTCATTACTCTGCAAAGATCATTTAGAAAGAACTTCAAGAAATAGGGGCCTGCTGAACTGCTTTCCAAGGGAACATTAGAAGTATTTTATCATCATCTTCTACTTCTCAGCACCTACTGGAGTTGGGATCGGCTGGTGCCAAGTGCTTGATGACCATTTCAGAGATGGATCTTCAGAAGGGAGATTTAGATTGGGTATAACATAAAAGCTTTATTTTTATACAATAAGAGTCATGAGGCACAGGCACAGGTTTCCCAAAGAGGTGTTGGGTACCCTATCCCTGTGGACACTCAAAATCAGGCTGGATGGGGCTCTGAGCATTTGATGGAGCTCTGGGTGTCCCTGCTCAATGCTGAGGACTTGGACCAGATGGCTTTTAAGGGTCCCTTTTAATTCAAACTGATCCACAAATCTATGATCTGGCACCGTTAATCTCTTGCCTCTCCTATGCCTGCTTGTCCTGGACCCCCATTCATTGCTGGGGAACCAAAGTGTATGGGTCAACTACTGTAGCTGTGGGTCTGGCCGCTGTCATGCACAACGAGTGACACATTGTTTACTGCATTCCACATGGCCGTCTGTCTGTGTTGGAAGAATACAGCTTGCAAAGCATGTTTGCATCATTCAGGAAAGTTTGTTCAGAGACTATTTTCCTTCCAGTAATATAAACTGATTGAGGACTGTGAACTGAGCAACTCAGGGTCCCCAGGGTTCACTTTCCAACCAGCAGCATCATATGTTCCAAAGCTAAGTAGTTCTCCTGAGCTAATGCAAGAAAGATTTCCTCATCCTTATGCTCATATTATTTACTATAAAACGACAATAGTCGATGCCAAAAAAAAGGGGAAAAGCTCTCATCAGTGGAATAATTTGTTTTATCTGAAGTAATTTAACCACCAGTATTGAAAGAGACATTTGCAGGTGTTAATCACTTTAACAAATGCTTTTGAGATCTCCCAAAGGATGTGCAAATAAGATGCGCAGTCTGAAAAGGATGCTGAGATGTTTGAGAATGTGGAACTTCACTTTTCAGGTGGGCGGGTGTTTTTCTGCCTGGAGGTCAATATTCTTGGGGCAGCACCATTTATTGGGAATATGGAGTCCAGATGCAGGGTAGGAAAGTGAGATGTGAATCTAGAAAGGGAGAAAGATGGAGAGATCAACAAGAGGGGGAAAAAGCAGCACAGAAAGTATGGAAGTATTAAAGATACCTGGGCACGGTCACGTGTGTAGAGGTGGTGAGATAGACTCCTTTCTGCTTCCTTTCCTATACAAACTACAGCTCTGGTTTCTGTGGTAACCTGGTACTTCCTACTTAGTCTGGTCTACAAACAAGAAAATCTATGGAAATTCATGTCTGCAGTCTCCAAACCCCACACTGCTCACCAAAGTCTGAACAGCACTCAGGCAAATGAACATTTATTAGCTCACTGTACCAGGAGAAGGTTCATAGGCAGGGGATAGAATGGGTTGGGGCTCTCTTTCATTTTTTATTGCCACTTCAGGATTGTGCAGGAAGTGTTGTCGCATGAAGTTATGGCATGTTGGATTAATGGAGTCATGAAGGTGAAGAACAGAAATTACATTGGGATGAATCACAGAGAAGCACAGGAGTTCAGGTACCAATGGTTTTCTGTAGTACAGCATAACCCTGGGCAGGGACTATTAAGGGATGAGAGTAATTAATCACAGAACCACAGAATCCTTAGAGTTAGGAAGGGATCTTTAAAGATCATCTAGTCCAACTCTTCTGCAATGAATAGAGACACCTACAACACCATTACGTTGCCCAGGGCCTGATCCAGTCTTACCTTGAAGGTCTCCAGGTATGGGGCATCTACCATGACTCTAGGCAACCTGTACCAGTGCCTCACCACCCTCACTGTAAAAGGCCTTTTCCTTATATCCAACTTAAATCTGCCCTCTTTGAGCTTGAAACCATTTCCTCTCGTTGTACCACAACAGACCCTGCTAAAGAGTCTGTCCCCTTCTTTCCAGCAGCCCCTCTTTAGATACTGACAGGCCTCTCTCAGGTCACCTCGCAGCCTTCCCTTCTACAGGATGCACAGTCCCATCTCCCTCAGCCTGTCTTCATAGGAGAGGTGTTCCATCTCTTGAATCATTTTTATGGCCCTCCTCTGGATGCTCTCTAGCAGGTCCATGTCTCTCCTGTACTGAGGACTCCACATCTGGATGCAGTGCTCCATGTGAGGTGTAACAGCACAGAGCAGAGGGGCAGATCCCCTCCCTCTTTCTGCTGTCCACTCTTCTTTTGATGCAGCCCAGGATACAGTTGGCTTTCTGGGCTGTGAGGGCACATTGCTGGCTTATGTCCAGCTGCCATCCACCAGTATCCCCAGGTCTTCTTAGGCAGGGCTGTGCTCAGTCCCTTCATCACCCAACTTGTGTTGGTAGTGAACGCTGTCTTGTCCCAGGTGCAAGATCTTACATCTGGATTTGTTGAACCTCACAAGGCTCTCCTGGTCCCACTGCTAAGCCTGTCTAGGTCCCTCTGGATGGCATCCCATCCCTCTCGTGATCTGACCACACCATACAGCTTGGTATCACCAGCAGACTTGCAAAAGATGCACATGATCCCACAGTCATTGTCACTGATGAAGATATTAGCTGACCCCTGTGGGAAATCAGGGGCTGAAACCAAATCAGGGCTGGAATTCTGAGTCTCTGAGCTCACAATGAAACCCATTAAGTTGAATTCTCAGTGGACAGGATCTCCAGAGGCCAGTTTCATCACTGTTCCAAGGGGGCACTGCCTTGATGATATGCCATGGGCATATGTGAGCCTGAAGTGCATCACATGCATCTTAAGCTGCTGTGGACCACTTTCTGGGAAACAATTTGCATTTGTAAGAGGTATGAAACACATTATTTTGTCTTAGCCTTGTATATGCTACGTGTTTCATGAAGTGATAACAGAGGGTGTTGGATTTGGAACCACACTGCAGTGCTCTCTCAGTAGGTGTTGTGTGCCCACGCAGCCCCATGCTTTATCTGTAAGTCACAAAGCCCCCACTCTAAGGTTCACACTATAGACATACTACCCTGGTAGGTAGAGGGGCAGCCCTCCCACTGCATCAGGAAGCCTGAACAGAGAAAAAATGCAATGCTCACAAGGGAAAAAATAGTCTTAGAACCACAGGGTCACCACACGGAGTTGAAGGCAACGTGTGTAGCTTTGACATTCAAAAATAAAGAATTTCAACCTGAAGAACCCATTGAATTTTGGGCCCAACAACATCTTTAAGGTTGAAATGTGTGTGCCAGTGGTTGAACTCTTTCTACAGATGCTCAAAGGCAGCACGGAGATGGGAGGATTATATTTTAGAGGTCTACAGGGTATGTCTGGAGTGACAGCTCTCTCTTGGTTTCAATATCATGAGAGGCACTTTTGGAACTCATCTGACACACAATCGTGGGTTAAAGCATAGATTATGAGGAGCGAAGTTGTTAAGTTAAACGCAGCTGAAAACCACACTCGTCAGAGGCAAGGAAACCAAGAGCAACACAACGCAGATAAGAGCATGTGACTGCAAAGATGGTACAGATAGGAACGTGAGCCGTAACATCGTGTACAAGGGGAATTTGGTCAGCCAGGAGCAACCACAAAGGAGGTGTGGTGTGGTTTGCATAGGTGAGAGGAACGGATGTTGTCTGAAAACCTTGCAAAGAAAGACAGCCTCACCCAGGGGATGGCACTCGGTAGGTAGAGCTGACTGATCTAAAACCATGAGCATTGTGGGCTCGGCTGCTTCTCAAATCTGTGTTTGCATGGGAGGAACTGGAGACAGGGTGCTCTCTGCTGAGCAAAGCCCAAATTTCTAGGCACACTATGCTCTGAGGCTAAAGCTAAGAGTCAACTTGAGTCCATACAACTCTCTCCTGATACCCTTGGTAAGTTAAAATACGAGTTCTGAGATCTGACGTCCCCCATGAAGGAAATATTCAGTAGACAACTATCCAGATCCTTCAAGGCAGCCCATGAGTTCCTGCAGCCCACTGTAGTCAATCAGTAAAGCCCTGAAGCAGTAACAAGCTCAGAGATAGGCCCAAGGGACTCATTATGTGGCATCTCCTGATGACTCCCAGGCTGGAAGCTTGATTGTAAGACAGAGGTGCATTCTCTGCCCTCCTTGTCTCTTATTTAAAGCTATCCTAATAATTCCTCACCTGGGTTTACCTTCTCCATCTGTGTCAGATTGTTCCTCTTACACCTTCACTGTGACACAATGATATGAATGTTGAATGAGTCATTCAACCAATCAGTCTAAATAAGGATTATTGTAAGAGAGTTTTATGCACTCTACCAATAAGACCCCTCCAATTATTTGTTGTGGATATGGACGTCCCGGTGTGCTGAAGACCTCTAATGAAATCTGCTCTCAACAATGTCTGTTCTTGGCACTTCTCAGTCAAAATAAATGGGAAAGGCTGAAAACTGAAGGGCAGCTGAAGAATGAAGTAAAATTGACTTGAGCTGCATGGGGTTTCTGATTAATACTAGGAAAATAGAGTGTATCACTATGAGACAAGTCAGAAAATGAAACAGGTGCACAGTGACGCTGTGGAATCTTTATTACAGGAGATATTCAGAACTCAACAGGACGTGGTCCTGAATACCTTCTGAGGTTGGGTATGATGTTAAAGATAGCCCTGCTTCAAGCAGAGTGTCAGACCCGATGACACCTGCACGTTCTTTCCAGCTTAAATTATTCTACAGGAATGTGACAAACCTAATTTTGAGTTCTTCCAGACTTGCCATTGTGTGTGCTTCTATTCTTCTCTCCTGGTTGTCTGGGCTGGAGTGTTCAGGGAGAGGTCTGTTGTTTCCAGTTTGTAATGGAACAATTTGAAAGTGGCACACTCAAATATCACTGCATTGGAAAGTACGTTAATTGAAAATTAAACTAATTGTGGCACTTTGAAGGGAGTGTTATGTGGAATAATATGACAAACTCAGGCTGTCTTGCTTCAGCCTCACATCCTTGTAAAAATAATCTGTTTATTTTCCTAGCGAATAAAACTTTCTAATCTCACTACTCATGTATAAATCACTTTTTTCCCCCTGTGCTGGCTGGTTGTTTTTATTGGTGTCACATGAATCTAAAGGAACTACTTAGCTTGTGTATTAATCATGAGTGAAATTTCCCTCTGAAATAAAAAGGGAACTACTTTTAACTAAAAGAGGGGTAATTTTGGTTAGAGGTTAGAATGAAATTCTTTCTCAGAGGGAGGTGAGATCCTGGCATTTTCTGTCCAGATACGCTGTGGGTGCCCTGTCCCTGGAGGTGCCCAAGGCCAGGCTGGGTTGGACCCTGGGCAGCTGGTGGGGGGCAGCCAACCCATGGCAGGGGGAGTTTGGAACTGGATGATCTTTAGTATCCCTTCCAATCTAAACCATTCTGTGATTCTATGATTTCTCTCTGAAAAAGAATTCCCCGAATGAAATACCAGGGTTAAAAATAAGCGTAGTGCAATTTGGTGCTCTCTGGCTGTCACTGGGTGTTTGTCAGCTTGGAATGAATTTTGAATAAGGTTTTGGTTAATTGCTACTTATAGGCTGCAAACAAGGAAGATTTCAGATGCATGTGGAGACTGATGAAATTATCTTTCCCCCAAACCCAGAGAAAGATAAAGAAAGATGGTGGGAGTGTGAACAAACAAAGCAGAACTGAGCTAAACCCAAAGGGAAGACAAACCCTCTAGCCGTAGATGTGATTATTGAGGGAACGAGGGAAAGCAGGACTTCTGCAGCATTCCAAAGGTTTAACATTTTATTTCTTTGCAGAAACTAAAGAACTGACTTCCAAAACCTCCCGGTTCTTTTGTCTAGGGAAATCACTAGTAGAGAATGAAACAAAGATGTGCTTGCTTAACTGTGCAGATTAGAACTTGGTGGCATCAAGCTGGGAGATAGGAGCTGACCAGAAATATTTACACAGTCATAAACAAGAATAGTTGAGCTGGATTAGTTGGATCCCTCTGGCTTAGACTCATGCCTTCTTTTCTTCTGGCTTTTTTCCTGCCAGACATGCCCCCAAATAGCTCAGACTTCTTTGCTGGTTCTTGTAAGTTTATTGCTGGTTTCCCAAGAGCTGGCATTTCCCTCTCAGGACTCCACTTCTACAGTTACCAAAGAAATGAGCTTTCTTTCAAATCCAAAATTAAATTTCCAGCCCTCGTAGCTGTGGAGGAAAACTAAGCATGGCCAAACTCTAATCTGAAGTCAAACACATATGTTATTTTCCCATGTCTTCCCAAAAGGAAAATAGGAGGTCATGTTTTATTGACTTTGATCTAGACTGTTGACTCAAAATCGTTATCAAGAGCACAGGCAAGCTGTCAAATTTTTATTCATTGTTTGTTGAGCTTGAAAGTGAATTTTTCACACCAAGTTCGCCTCCAGCAGTGCTGAAATTACTCCATGCTCTGTGGTCCTTTCTCAGAACCAAATGGTTGCCCCTCTCTCACATTTTCCTTCTGAAACTGCAGGATGCAAATCATGGCATTCAGGACTGTTTCTGTGTAAGTAAACAGAAACTGCAACATCTTGCATTCAGGAAGGCAAGGTTTGGAAATGAAGATGTTGACATTGCAAGTATATACAGATCTGGTACCCAAACATGCCACAGTGAAATGTTGCAGGAGGAAAAGAAAGTTCATTTAATAATGAAATACCAGCTGTTATTTTATTAGGGCAAATAGTAATGGGTTGTTCATTTCTCCAAGCATTCTTCCACAGCTGTACAACCATCATTGACTGCTTCATTCAGCAGAGGGAGAAGGAGACCTTGGAGCAAGGCTGAGCCTACGGCCAAGACCATAGGCATGGAGAAGCACATGAGGGATCTGCAGCAGTTTATCCTGGTAGAAAGCTGCAGGAGACTGAACATCATTAAGAAAGTGCAAGCTGAAAACAGAAGGTGATGGGATTTCAGACAGTGCCTTGTCCAGCTGGACCTGGATGGCAGGACCAAAGAAAAGTGAGTTGGGATGAACATGGAGGCAAACCTCTGCAAAGCTCACTGTGAATGGGACCATGCCTCTTGTCAGGGAGTTTTTCCACTCATTTAAACCTTCTCTCTCTTCTCCTGCACTGTACCCTGGCTGGTAGCCCAAGAACCTCCTTACCAACTGCAGTTGTGTTGTGCCTCTGTAAATCAACATCACCCCTTGGAGCTCGGTGGCATTATGTTGATTTACTGGAGCACAGGGTCTGGCCCTACTGTTGTATGTGATTTAAACAAGATTTTCCTCAGATTTAGGTCTAAGTGAATAAATGATACTTGACGTTTTGGAGAAGCTCATGCTCATTATAAAGCATTTTGTGTTCCAGCAGACTCACCCTGGTCATTTATTCACTTAGCTCCACTGCATGCTTTCTCCTGCTCCCCTGATCTCAGCTCTAGAATTTAGAATTGCAGAACCATAAGGGTTGGAAAACACCACTAAGATCATCATAGTCCTGGATTTTCATTAGAACTATGACACCTCTCCCATTCAGACACAGCTCCCTCCTATCTGCCTCCCTCAGAAAACCTCATAATGGGAGGGGTGGTTTGGTCACTTTCTGGTGAGGTAAGATGCCCTCCAGGACTGTTATTCCTTCAGGGGAAAGGAAGAACCACAGCAACACCAAGGGAGATGGAAAGGGGCAGAAACCTTGTAAAACCAGACTTGAAACTTAAGGTTAGAAAAGACCATCTTTTGAATTCCTACTCAAAATGGCAAGAACTGGACTTCAGCTCACAAAGTACAGGGTTTAACAATATGAGTTAGAATCAGTGAATCATTGAGGATGGAAAAGACCTCTGAGATCCCCCAAACCCAATGCCAACCCACTCCACCATGCCCATGATTTTGGTAGTTTGCTATCTCCCCATCAGGCCATAAAACACATTCAACAAGTATTACATGCGCTATTTTGATACTAGAACTGGTAGATACACTCCAGATAGACTGGCTGAGTAGCCTAGTTGGCTCACAGCACTACCTACATCCTGCTGCATAGGTGGCCGCAATCACTCACTGAAGCTCTCCTCCCTCCCCTCATGCATGCACATGACAGATTGAAATGATGCTTGCAGTACACCTGCTGCTTCAGATAAATCATTCACCATTGCTGTGTGCAGTGTTCCTCCTACAGAAAATGTATATAGGACTGCATATAAAACACAGCTGTTAGCACTTTGGCAGATATCAATCCTTCCCCTCTGCAAAGGGGCGTTGCTTCCAAACAGACATATTTTGGGTTTAACTTCTTTTCTTGCTTAAAGTTTGGCTGCTTAAATGTCTTCTATTTTCCATGAGCAGATGAAGGCACTTCAGCAGAGCTAATATTACTTGTTAATCTTCATGGCATTTAGAGAGCACGGAAAAATGGAAAATTCTTTGCAGAGTTTTTGTTCTTCGAGAGAGAGAAGTGGAGAGATTTAGAACTGCCTGTTTCTCAGCCAGCAACAAACTGAGCCCTCTGCTTCTCACAAGGGGAAAAAAAAGTGTGCTTTTATGTGCATCTAAATCTGACTTGTCTATCTCTGGTTTAGTATTCCCACATTACATAGGTATATTGTATTCCTCTGTCCATTAGTGGTCCTGCTACATTGCCTATCCCAAAAGCCTTGGTGTATGAGGTCACACTTTGGGTGGTGGTGTCTGGGAAGAAAGTAGGTGGGTGCTTTGAAACCACCAATGGAGAATGGGGGCAGTTGGCATCAGTTGGGTTAATCCATGATCCTTTCAGTATCTAAAGGGGGATATAAGAAAGGTCAGACTCTTTTGCAGGGTCTGTTGTGTTAGGACAAGGGGAAATTATATCAGACTAAAAGAGAGGAGATTTAGATTGGATATAAGGAAAAAAAACTCTTTACAATAAGGGTGATGAGGTGCTGGCACAGGTTGCCCAGATAGGTAGTGAGTGCCCCATGTTTGGAGGCATTCAAGTTCAGCTGGATGGGGCTCTGAGCCCCTGATGAAGCTGTGAATGTCCATTTTTATTTCAGGGGAGTTGAACCAGATGATCTTTTGGGGTTCCTTCCACCTCAAACAATCCTGTGATTCTAAGATAGCATGTTTGTAGAGGATAGAAGGGCCCCGATCTCAGATAGGACTGTGTGAAAGAAGTCACCACTCATTTCAGCCTCGTGCATGATGGAAATAGAGAGCTTAAGTTTGGATTCTCTGAAACAATCTAGTTTTGGTATGACTAAATGAGTAGAGGAAAGCTATGGGAAGAATGAAGTTATGTTCAAAGAGTGCCTGAAAGTACAGAACAGTCTAGCCAGAGGGATGACATTCTGCAAAAGCCTCCATGAGTTAGGTTTTATGGTGGTTATATTTCATACTCACAAAGAGCAGCATCTGCTTGTGCCCAGTTACAGTCTTCACTCTGCAAGGGCAGCACTCCAGGGAGCCACCCCGCATTGTCTGTGCTGTGTGAGATGAAGGCATTGCACAGCTGTGAATGGAATGAGGCACCCCTCCTGACATCGATACCATCAGTTTACCAGGTGGCATGAGGGCATCCTTCAAAATAGCCACTGCAGCCACATTAGGAGAGCAGCAGAACTGAGATTACAATACTCTTTGGGACAAGGGATGGAAGGGTGCCTTGTCCACTTTGCCTTTTGTCACTGCTTTGCTTTATTTTCCTCTCTGTGATTTTCTATAGTATTCTCCACCTGATGATTATGGGCATGACTAGACAGACGTCATTCACTCTTTTACTCCATTGAAAGTAAATAGAAAAGCAAATAGTACAGGAAACAGTCTTAACATGAGATGAGGGATGGGCATGAACCTTGTACAACTTGTGTTTGGTCTGAAGTCATCCATGCTGTGCCTGGGAAGAGATGGAGGAATTTGGACTAGAGGGTGTTCTGTCCTGCTCCTTTCCATTCAGGTAAAAGAAAGCTTGGCTGAACATGGAGATTTGGGCTTTAGCAAGTTTCGCTGTTCAAATTTGAGTCTCTGTGTGAAGCTTACTTACACATAAGTAATTGAAATAGGACAGGGGGTAGAAGTACTGAATTACACCGAAGTGATGTTGTAGAAATCGCCTGAGATATGTGTTAAGGGAGAATGCCTTCTACAGTGTGGCTGTTTTTCCCAAGGGGGGACCTCGTTATTGGGTTTCACTTGTAAGTATAAGGAAATGTGTGCCACCAGGTTACTGTCACTTGTGTGTTAGCCAGAGAGCAACTGGGACAAAGCTTTCTGTCTGCTGTTTCTCTCTCCTGAGTATTATCTGATACTGACATTAGTCTATGAATGGGATCAAGGCACTATAATAATCTCATTTGCTGCCAAGACCTGGGGAGCTCCATCAGGAACAAGCATTTGTGCAACTGCCTTTGGTCGGTAGTGTTCCCATTCCTTGCTGCTGGGACCTGAGTCCTTTTTGAAATCAGGCCAATCATTCAGTGCTTATCATTTAGAAGAGGAGAAAAGGTTAGTCCCTTTTTCCACTTGTAGTTAGCCAGGCGAGGAATGCTAGCACGTCTGCATGAGCAGCATAGCACGAATGCATTTCTGGCACATGAGTCTGCTGGAGTGTTCTCACGCACTATATCAAACGTTGAAGCAAGGAGCATATTTTGCCCAGCTCTTCCTCCTGTGCTAGGCACATCTGCATTAAAAGAAATGCCATAACTAAACAGTGACACAGGGAGGAATGTCCTTAAATTTCACCAACAGTAAACCAGAATTTTTATAAGTAGTTGGGACTGAACTGTGCTTAGGAGAAAGATTTCAGCATCTGAATTAGTACATCTGTAAATGCTGCTGTCCAGCAAGAAACAGAGTCTGGAGCCAATTAAATTTATTCTTTGTTATCCTGAAAGCCATGAGCTTATGGGAATTGAAACCACCCAATGCAAAATTTCCTAGAATCACAGAATCGTTGAAGTTGGAAGGAACCCATAAAGGCCACCTAGCCCAAGTTCCCTGCAATGAACAGAGTTTTCAGAGACATCATTAATTCCCATCTTTGTATACTCATAATGAACTCATTCCCATCTTTCTGTATCCACAATGAACTGTAGGATCTCATGGAACTCCCTCCTCAGGTCCACCTAGGGGTTCCCCTAGAAAAGTTAGAGTCTCTGAGGTCCACAGGCAAGAAAAGACACAAAGGAGATATTTCACGAGAATCAATAAAGGCTTCTTTTTATTTTAATTCCCTTTTTTACATACATCCGTGGTTTGTCATTTTCCGCTCATTACTTTGGTCCATACAGAAAGCAGAAGTGGAGGAATGTAAACCAAATGTCTGCCTGACAACACACACAAGGCAATGTCCTCGTAACGCGTACAAAGAAATCACAGTTTTGCCCATAATTTTTTTCAGTCCTGTCCCTCCTCTGAAATGAAACAAGGTCTTAAATCCACTTCAGTGAAATCACTGGAGTCCGAGGGGGAAGAACACACACCGACTCTTCTCCCTCCTGCTCATCCTAGGAAGAAAAGGAGCCAATATCCCACTGGACAGAGCCTGGCAGACCACTGGGAATGGCCAAGTCCTTTTTCTAATGCCCACATCCCATCACCTCTGGTGACCACCATGGCTTGTTCACCCTGAAGTTGCTGAGAAGAAGCAAGGAGTTTTAGCAGCAGATCTGTTTCTTCATGCATGCCTCAGCTCATGCAAATGTCAAGAGTTTGACATTGTGTTTTTGGACATGGGGGTGGGTGATGGTGCTTGGATGCACCCGACCTTTTTCTGCCACCAGCTCTACTTAAACACAACCTGCCAAAATATTTCACCTCTATCAGCAAATATCTTCTTGCACATCCATCCCTGCAGCCCTGGAGGAAGAGTGATTAATTTACACAAAGAAAAATAAAAAAGTAAAAGCTCATCTTGGCAGGAAACAATCCAGCTCTATATTTAGAAGGGCTCGTGCCTGTTGTAATGCTCTGTTTTAAGTGGATGCTGCATCCCTGGTGAAGTCATTGTTTTGCCTTCTGTTTTAGGCACCTGAGCTCTACTGTGTTCGGAGAACATTCTTCATTAAACTTGATGTAAGTAGTCTCTCATGTGGTCATTGTATCTCTATTTCAGAAGACGTAGACACAAGTATTTTGGAAACCCAAAATGAGTGCATGCTCATCCCATCCATTTCAAACATTTTAATCCTATGCCTTTTTCTATCAAAATACCAGGTCCTAAATCCCCACACGGAGAAGCCAGCCCCAATATAAACCTAATGTTGGCATCTGTCAAGCATTTTGAGAGAGCCGACTGCTATTCAGACCACCTTCTACCCCTTGATCTCTGTTTTCTGGTTTTGTAGTGCTCTTGATTTAAAGCAAAAAGCCACCCTGAATTACGGGTGGTAGGCAAAGTCTTGGGGAAAGGAGAAGGATGAGGTCGTCATCATCTTTTTCCTCCTGTGATTTGAAGAGTAAATCCCCCTCCATGGAAATCAACAGAAGCCTTGGAGTTGGTTTTCGTGGTGTCATGATTTCATTCCATATATTGATGCTGGCACATCTGTGTTGTTACCCACCACACCATTTGCCCAGAATGAGAAAGATGATCAAATACCATCCCATTCCTTAGTTAATATGCCAAAAAAAAAAAAAAAAAAAAAAGAAGAAGGAAAAAGAGCCAGTGAGAATTAGGAAGAGAAATTTGCACAGGCTTTGTTGAATCCCCAATTTGTTCTATATACTCTCTGCTTAGGAAAGAGTATAAACATGCAGTAGTGTCCAGCTCTGTTCAATTTATGCTGAATAGGGGGGCCTGCTTGAAAAGAAGTCAGACTTACAGGACTCCTTAATTACTGATGCTCATCTGGTTCAGTTTTTCCTTCCCATTTTCTTCTGTTCCTGGCCCCTGTGCAGTGTGCCAGACTGAGGTGATCTCCAGCCCAGCCCTGCCTCTCTGGAGTCCTGCAAATCCATTCCAAATTAGGATGAAATTTGTTGTGCTCTTGCAAATACTGCCTTTGGTTCCCTTTCAAAGCAACACTGCTGCCCATCAGTACTGATGCATTCAAACTGGTGACAGCCCCAGTTGTGAACACAACAGAGATGCAAAAACAACTCAAGAAACAGTTCTGCAAGTGTTCCCCAAAGCAACACTAATGGGCCAACCTAGAGAAGGACACAGAAACCATGTAAACAGACCAGGGCATAAACATTAAAGGAATCAGGAACATATAACAATGGTGTCTGATCTAAACACAAGTCCCCAGACAATGGGAATACAGTGGGTGAGCTTTGCAAGTCATACTGAACAGCTCAAGACCTTCAGTGAACAAAACATGATCAAGTTCAGTTGGAGTCTATAATTCTATGCTGAGGTCTGCAAACCTTTCCCTGGTCTTTGGGAAAGGTTTCACTCCACTTTACTTGATCATTGTTTTAATGCTCCCCTGTGACTTCTATTAGCTTCTCACATTCTTATTCCCATTTGCCTCCCGAATCCTGGCAACATGTTGGCATTATCTTGAACTTTGAAATGGTGGGGCCGGCTGAAACCTGAAAACTGGTGTGAAAACATGAAGTTCACATGCAAATTAGACAGAAGAGAAAAAAAAATGAAGAAGAAGGGAAAAGAAGGGGCTAAGAAAAATCCCTACCAGCTGAAAAAGCGGAGTATGGCTAATTGACCACAGTAGGGCGAACAAAGTAATGTGGGCAGGCACAGATAAAACATGATTGTTCCATGTGATGGCTGATGCCTTGGGTGTCGTTTAATCCCAAACAGCAAGGCGGGTGTCCAATTCTCAGCAGACTGCTTCTGTAGTTACAGTTGGAAGCTTTATTTTAATGCCATTATGCAATTTGTAAATGAGTCCTGAACTGTGGTCTAGATTCAGATCTGTTTTGCTTTGGCATTCGACTGAGTTAACTCAATTAACTTCAGTGGATCAGCTCCTGCCTTCTGCCAATGAATATAAAATCAACATCAGATCTGTTCCTGACCGTCCTGCCCAAGGGATTGGCTTCAGATTACTCCATCCACTCATTTTATCTATTCTCTCTCCACCACAGAGAACCTTTCCTGCCAAGGAGAAGCCAGAACATCAGACACTCCACGTTAACCACTACAGCATTCAATAGAACATGATGAGATAAAGAATGACTTACTGTGACTTTTTTCTTGTTTATAATCATTCTTACATGTAAAGGAAGCTAGTCTAGTTCTTACTCTTGGTTCACAGGTCTTAAAAATGCACTAAAAATAAAAGACTACATTGTCAGACCAACGTTTCAGCTTTGCCAGGGTGCCAATGCTCTGCACCCAATGTGATGGATATGATGTGATGAAGGTGCCGTACAGCTCATCTGAGCAAATATGTTCCCATCCTGATGTTTCAGATTGGTTTTGATTCTGAGAGTTGAAATTGGCCTCGAGCCATTAAAAAGCCTGAATCTTCATCCAGGAAAAATGGAAAACAGAAATGCTTAATGGAGTTCTTTAAATAAGTTTAAGGGGGTTCTTTTTCTAGGGCCAGGTTGGAAAGAAAGGAAAGTAAATGTAGAAAACTCCAGCCAACCTGAATTTAGAATCACAGAATCATGGGATCAGTAAGGTTGGAAAAGACCTCTAAGATTGTCTAGTCCAACTGCCAGACGATCACTACCATGAGCAATAAGCCATGCGCCTAAAATATGAGGGTAGAATAGCAGAGGTGTCCACTCTTCTGATGTTCAGCCTTTGGGCTTTTCTACCCACTAGGAAAAAAAGTGTCAAAGATCCAAGAAAGGTGCTGGTTCTATCTCCCCTGTTGCTCTGGATCAGTGGTACAGATGAAGTGGGGGACTGCTAGCACTGATGGAAGACTAGGTCTCAGCTTCAACTGTTGGACTTTCAGTAGGTCTATGCTCTAAAATCTTCAGAACCACCTACAGATCAAGGAGTAGTCAGTGAAGATATTTATGAGCACTGAATAAAGAGTACTAGGATTTGGAGATCCTCCGCTTACTATCAGCCTTCATATATAGACAGCAAATAAACTTGGGGTTAAACACTAATTGAAGCCCATTAACACTTCTGGTAAGACTTTCAGGGCAAGGTCATTGGTTTTCTTTCAGTTAGTCTTGATGTCTCTCAGCTTTTACATGACTAGAAGCCGGACAGAGGTGGGTTCACAACTGTGAGTCCATGCACCTCCATACATCTTAAAGAGCATGAGGAAACACCAGGGAGACCGGATTTCTGGCTCAGACTTTCCAGGTAACATGTCATTATTGGAAAAATCACCAGTATTTTAGTATCCTTTAGTTTATCATGTGTCTTTGCAACAACCCACCTCCGATTTCTTTTGCTCTCCCAACCTTAGATAAGACCTAAGCTTAAGTTTTGATTTTGTGAGAGGCCATAAAAATAGTTTGAGCTGAAAAGGGTAACCCCAATAACTTTTATACAAATGGAACTGCTGCCTCAAAACAATATATTCCTTTGGGCCAACAGTATTTGCTGTCCAATAAGCTCAACCTTTCTCCTCTGTAGGTAAAAATAGGAGAGCCGCCTTCCAATGGACGTCCACAGAGATGGACATCCCCCTTATTTTACTCACACCATTTATGAAACATGATGTTTTGAAGGCAAATTTAGACAGCCTTTGGCTGATCATGATGGAAATTTATTTATAGGGTCTTTTGCAAACTCATTTCCTTTACAGTTTTATATATATATATATATATATATATATATATTTCTCATTTCAATGCACCCTAGAGGAAAGGGATATAAAATCTACTCTGTCTGGAGAGTCATGCTGGATGCCTGAACACCTCTGTAGCTCGCCAGGAATATCATACATGTCCATATATTTATGCTGCAGAATGTGGCAACCCATCAGCAATAGAAGTAAAAATAATAAGAAGAAAAACATCAAACAGAAAACCTGATCCATTATATTAAAAATAAATAAATACATCAATTTCCCTAGACTTGCCTGAGAACGCAACACGATTTCTCCCCCAGCAGGTGCTCTTAGTGGGAAAGTGGCATGGTGAAGACCTTCCCTAATCTGCTGATGGCCTTAAAATAAATCTTCCTCACATGCTGAACAATTTACAACTTGCAGCCACCACAGCAATGCCCATTTGTGACACAGGCTACGTGGCTGAGGAGGCACACACCAAAGGCTGGAGAACGCTTTCCCAGATCCTTTCTCTTTCTTCCTCTTACAGCCAAAATGTCACAAAATTCAGATAAAGCCAGCAAGAAAGTATGTGAACCATGATACTGCTGCATAACTTTCTATGAGTAGGCACAGATGGGCCTTGGCAAACTCATGGGCAACAATAGGCAGAAAAATGCAGAGTCGTATAAGAAGCAACATTGCATATGAAAAGGACTTCACAGGTTCATGCAACCTCTCCCTTGAAGGTCAACTCTTAAAGTGCTTTCTCTTATTTCATGCAGTCCTATCTCAAGTGAAAGAAACTCTGAAGAGAGTGAGGGATACAGATGAGTTGAGGACGTCCTTGTTATCAGTAATCCTACTTGAAGCTTTCAGTGAGTTCTATGTGGAAGTTATGCAGAAGAATCAACCAGTGGAAAAAAAGCAAGAAAACAAAACACACTGAGGTGCCTTCACTTTTTGAAAGACTAGACTGAGAATTCTAAAAACTTTTAAGACAGTCATTGAATCCATCCAAACAATAAAAGGAATAAAAACTGGAGATCTTCATGCTTAGTCTATTTTCAGTCTTTAAAAAACCAGAAAACTCTTAACAGCTCTGTGGATGTTCTGCAGCTTTCAGCCAATTGCCCATAAACAAATAAAGGAAGCCAGTCCCTGGCTGAGCAGCTCAATTTTTGGGAGAGCTTTGTCAACTGATTTGGCTCTAATATGTATCAGACAAGATGCAGCAGAGTTGAGGAATAGTGAGGAAGGGGACAAGACATGATCTCATCTGAACGAAGACAAAGCAGTTTATAGAAGGTGTAAAAACAATTGTCTGCACAAATGCAGGCAAAGCAGAAATGATGATGAAATGCCAAAAGTCACGAGTCCAAGAAACGTTAACATTTCTATGTCTATTTGGAAAAGAGGTAGATCAAGTGGAATGGACTCAGGATTATTAGTAGACTGAGCTGCTATGGGTGGGACAGATGAGGTGTAGGGCTGGGTACCATAAGATAAACCTGCCAGAGAGGGAGATTCCCTGCCCAAGCCCAGCATCTCTGTGGCAACCAGTCCTGCATATTGCCAGCTGGTTTACAGGAAGGGAAGAAAAAAGCTGACACCATGGAGGAAGAAAAGCAATCAGGTTCATTAAGCCTTTGCCTCCTCTAGAAGTGAGCTTGAGGACATCTCTTTGTCCATGTGTAAATCAGGATGGGAACTGTCGCCCTGTAGAGGATCAGACCTTTGCATGGGGGTAAACTGACATGAAATCATAGAACTATAGAATCAGTTGAGTTGGAAGGAACCCCTACTGGCCATCTAAGTCCAACTTCCCTGCAAAGAACAGGAACAGCTCTGAGTCATCCTTGCAAGTGCCTGCAAGTGAAGGTGACCGTATTCCATATCTAAACCTTTTGACTCTCTGCCCTTCCAGGACAACAGAAAACTGTAAATTGTGGTTTCTTCTCTGTTTCGAGGCCTATACGCTCGGCCAACAGTGCAGTCTTCAGTCAGCACAGGAAGGGCAGGAACAGACTTTGGCAAACATACATTCTACCATATCTTTAAAGGTAGAAGTATTCCCCTGTTATGGTATAGACATTTTCCCTTTATTTTTCATGAACATGAACACCAAGGAAAAAGAATCTATTATGTACAATTGGTATTTGAAAGGATCAAGAAAAGATTTCTTCCCATGCACGTTCCTCGTGCATGTAACCTTTATCTACATTTAACATCAGTTTTTAAGCACTTATGCTCAACAATCTAGTGATGAATGCATTTCTGTTCATGTGGGGTGCTGGATTTGTTTATAACTAGTCTTATGGGTTTTGCTAATTTCTTGTACTTTGCTAAGAAATTGCCAAACATGTTATTAATCTTGAGTTCTCTGTAAGAAACACAAATAAACAGTGAGTCATTACTGGTTTTTGTGTTTTGTTGGTGGCTTTTATTTTGTATGGCTTTTTGTTTTGTCCCACCAGTGAAATGATAGCAAGTAATTCCTCTGAGTGAGAAAATAAGGAAGGTCGTTGCATCTACTTGGCATGATTTAAACACAACGTACTTCTAGAAGGGCAGAAAACCAGAGCCAGCATAGTCAATGTGTTTCTCTCTCACTGGCAGCTCAGCCACACGGGATGCTGAATAACAGCTGTACACACTCTGGTAAGAACTTCTGCCCCTTTGATTCCTTCCTGAGGCTGTGCCAATGTCTGCGAGGAAAAGGCGAGCAGCGAGCAGAGCGGAGCTGACCCAGATTTCTGCAGAGCTCTCCATGCCAAACTTTCACTAGAGCTGACTTCTCTTTGCAAGATTACTTAACCTCTCTGTAATACTACTGTAAGCATTGGTACTATTACTCATAATAGGAACAAGAACAATAAGAGAGCACGAAGAAATAAAAAGATCATGCTTTGCAAACCTGATGCTGCAATAGCTGCCGTTTGGTGGCGAATGGTTATGAGGAGTTTTGAGTTATCCTAATGATAAAAAATGAGGAAAAAAACCCAAACATCACAAATAAATACTGGCTTTTAAAGACTGGCTCATGTAGGTCTGCAGCTGTTTGAGAGGTGCTTCAGTGCCTTGCAGAGGATTGCCTCTTAGCCATCATGCTCCCTAATCTAAAACCCAGAGATGCCAAGGGGAGGAGGTTTGTTACTACACTGGGTTTCAAACTGAGAGATAGCCTAAAAAATGTGGGACATGGAAGACAGAGTTAATCTTTAGGCTCATCCTGACCTCCTTCAGAATTCTGGGGAGTTTAGCCCTTGATATGTACTCAGAGCTTGCAGTGTGAATTGACTGGATGCGTCTCAGAATCACTGGTTGGTACGCCACAGCAGACATACCTAAAGGATCAGGACAGATGGTAAGACATTCCATAGGCCCCACCTGCATCCCAAAGGACTTCTGCAAACTGCCCCACCGACTGATCTCTGCTCCATTTCAGTATCTGCCAGGTGGAGTAAAAATACTTCAGCTTCCAGAAACTTGCCCAGAAGAAATAAAACAACCATGAGACTCTCAGACTGCAGCAAAGGAATAGTGACATTACGATGGGCTGAAGAGAGGATCCAGGCCAGCACCACCAGAGTCTTTTCTTTGAGAAACTGACAAGTTCAGTCACTTGTTCCTAATTTCCCATTACTGTGAAATTCTGAATCATGCTTCAGAACCGGAAGAGACCTTTTTCCAGGTGCTCAGCTGGTTGAAGTGTGAAGGACAAAACACTGTTGACAACAAGGGCTGTGTCTCTTTGTCATTGCTGAAGATGTGAGTTGTGTCAGAAAACAACCTTCTGTCTCTCCCTGCAAAAACCACCAGCAAGTGACCAAATACTCTGCTCTCCCTCTCCTGTAGGCATCAGGCATTTCATAGAATCATAGACTGGTTGGCTGGAAAGGGACCTTAAAGCCAGTCCAGTTCCAATCATGGTCTGGTTGCTCCTCACCAACTCAGGCTTCCCAGGGCCCCATCCAGCCTGGCATTGAGCACCTTCAGGGATGGGGCACCCACAGTTTTCCTGAGCAGCCTGTGCCAGTGCCTCTCCAGTCTTTGATTAAAGATTTTCTTCTGAACATCTAACCTAAATTTTCTTGTGCTCTTCCCTTCTCAGGCAACCCCAATCATATTTCCTCTTCTATGCATCCCTAGGCAAACTCAGTGACTTTGACTGAAATTATACGTGATCACACCAGCTAAGATGCTGGCCAGATGTCTATACGTGTCTGTGTGACTCATCTGAATGTCCCAACAGCTAAGAATGGGAAAGAAAGAAGATGCTCAGAAGGTGACTGTCCATGAGCCATCTCTGTGCTTACACCCAGCAGATTTTGCCCTTGAATCTCATGAAGGCAAGTTTGCCTGGCTATATCCAGCATCTTGTGTTTCTCCTCATCAATGTTTGTATTAGTGAGAAACAAGTAATTTGGAGGGGAGGATGAGAAGAAATTTGTAACTTTATAAGAACGTGACTGATGTCTGTTTCCATGAGCTTCCACAAAGAGGGAGGCTGAGATAGTGACCTTCTGAGCTGGTCTTAGCCACACACACAGGCACACAAGCTGAAGATCTGCAAATACTCTTCCCCATATCAAACTTCCCAGGAGCAGGCAGAGTGGGCTCATCTCCACTGCTGTATCTGGAAGACTGAAAATGTCACACATCGTGATAACCACATTTCCCATCTTAAAATTGCACTGGTTTCTGGCTTGCTATGATAAGCAGGTCAAGGAAAGGAGAATGCAGTTTTTTGCCTTTATCTAATGACCATGAACTGTTAACCTTGCCCATCCCAGAGGAGCTTTTTGCCAAGGAATGAGTATGCCCAAGGGAAGATCATGGCCCAAGTTGTACTAAGCTGTCCATGTTGAGAACTGGGCTGCAAGAATGGGCAGCTATGGTACCCGTGGATCCTTGGTCATTCTCATGTGTGTTACCAGACAGATTCAAAAAGGAAAGAGCAAACCAAACCAAAGACACTGATGCCCAGGGTGGCTTGTACCCTTGCAAGAAGATGGCAATGTGCACTCCCCGCAAGACTCTTGCTTTACTGGGTGAGATTCCCATCCTCCTTGGCTGCCCAAGCCTCCAAGAAGTGAAAGGACCACGTGCTGCTGTGCAATCCTCCCCGCAAACTCTCAGCATCTCTGTTGTTCAGCAGGTGGCAAGGCCCATGGATAGCCTTGCCTCCATTAACACTGGGGAGACTCAGATCACTGGGTATATGTGTGTGATCAACTGCTGGCCACATTGATGGCTCACTTTTTTTTTTTGTTTTCTCATATAACTTAACCTCTCGTTCCACAGAACAGAGAAAAGGCATGGAAACCCTTGGCATCCATTGTGTGGCCTGATATTCTTGCCCACTAAATGCTCTCCAGGAACCTTTTTCACCCTTTTGCTGCTTCTCTTCTTCTCTTTACATCACTGTCTCTCTTTCTTCTTCAACAAGTACTGTGGGTCTGTCTCCATCATAAAGCCCAGAGCCATTCAGGTACTCGTCCTCCTTGTTGTACTGCTCTGGTCCAGAAGAAGGCATAGAGTTTTCAGATATAGAGCCATTTTTTACATAACCTGGTAAATTCCGGTGTCCATTGAGGGTCCCTGGTATAAGTCTTGTATTGAGATGAAGGGCAAGTGCCCCTCTCGTGGCTACATTTGTGATGCTGGTGTGGGAAACCATTGGTCCATAACTGTAGGTTGTGCTCCCACTTCGTGCTTTCCTTTTAAAATCAAGTGCTAGTGTCCACCTGCTCCATGACTTCTTTATTTCTGCTTGGACCTGAGAGACAAGGGGAAAAAAAGCATGAGTAGAAGGAGAAGGAGAGAGAAAATCATCAGGAGGAGGTAATATCTGCATGAATGGGAATACTCTGGAGGATGAAGCTGGAACAAACATCTTGGGTTCATGCTGCAGGACATAAGGAACTTATCTGTAGTTGCATTTCACCTTTAAATCCATAAACTTTGCCTATAGCAGCCTCATGTTTGTTCAAGAACATAATTCAGTGTGCATTCACTGATCAGCTAAGTTTTTACTGTGAAGGTACAGAGGGGATTAGAAGAAGCAAAGGCAGCTCAAAAACAATCTGAAAATAAAAGCACATCACTTGAAATAGAATAAAAACATCAACAAAGCTTGGCCTAACAAAAGAGCTCGATGATTAGACAGCTATTCTATCAGTCCTCTTTTACTCCTGACACGGCTTTGATGTTAAGTGGCACTAAACAGCACTTGTGCTGGGAAAAGGAAAAAAAAAAACAACACTTTTTTTCCCCCATTAGCTACTTCCAGTAGTTCATCAATTGATGCAGATTGATCTGTGTGTCTTGTATGACCAAAACGAATATATGAACTTCCTGTGTAGATGGACAGATCTTTCAGTGAGTGCAAACTAGGGCTGCAGCTCTCGAATAAGAGGGGTACACTGATGTGCATCCACTTTACCACCCACCTTTGGAACAAGCTTAACACAGGTAGGAGATAATTAAGAAGCTTGTGACTCTTACCTCTCCATTGCAAAAACAGTATATGATGGCAACAAAAAATCCCTAGAATGAAGAAGAAACAGCACATTAATGTTAATCGAAAGAACTGAGATGTGAGAAAACCACCTACATTTTTCTGCTGGCCAATAGTTTACCCAGATCTTCGTGGGGTCAGTGGCTATTTTATCTCAACCTCACCCAGCAAGAACTGTGGAAGTGCACAAATGCAAGCTTTGTCCCCATCTCCTTTACAGTTTATCTAAACTTTCTTCTTCCCAGACCCACTGTTCACCTTTCATTATTCACACCAGTTGACCATGATGATAGGTAGTAGAACATAAACCAAAAGTTAATCACTTGGGGAAGGCATACAGTGACCATGCAACACAACTCTGCTTGCAGACAGTTGCATATTCCTGCTGTTGTGTCTTATATAGGGCCAGTCCTATAAATGAAACTGTATACTGCTCAAACCTAGAACTGAGGAATGAATTCACAGGACTGAAAGACAGCTCGAGAGAAGTAAATTTGAACAAATTTGAAACAACATGTCTCTGGATCTCTACCAGCTTATGTCTGGTCTGGAGCTACATGGATATTGTGGGGCAAGATATCTTTCAACAGCAACACACTGATCCTTTTTACACTCTGTTTTGCAAATATAAAACACACCCGCTGCTAAAATATTGTCAAATGATCTTGTGAATGAAATTTGGCATACTGTAAACACAACCCTGTTTCCAAAGAGAACATTCTGCACTCTCGTTTCCCTCTTCTCTGTGTTGAATATCCCATGGTCTGTGTCCATGGTTTAACAGCTACAACACAGTTAACAGTTACCTGGAAAGAGTTGAACAGCATTTCATAGTGCATTTGAACTTGCCAAAGAATCCCTGACACATCTGTGTATGGCATAGCCATGAAAACAATATAGTGAACGCCAAACAGAGGCATAAGGACGAGGGTAGATTTCAGCAGCTTCCTGTAGCAACAAGGAAAGAGAAAGACAAAGAGGAAGTCAGATGGAATGAAACTCCCAGCCAGGACAGTCCATCCCATACCTTGGGTGTCTGTCATGCATAATTTCATTCTGACTAAACATGCACCCTTAGCTAGTCCTGTATATCTCACATTTACAAAAGCATTGTGTCCATCTGCAGTTTCAAGCTATTTCTTTCCTTATGACTTGTGACACAACCCCGTCTGAAGGATGCTTCAGCACATCTCCCTCTCTACACACATCCCTATGGGATGCTGATGTAGGTACTGGAGATGAAAGCACCAAGGCTTCTTTGTCTCAGACCTTTCACTATACTGGGACAGTAACATGGAAAGAAGGTGGAGAGGTGATATGGACCTTTAACGTTCTCTTCCAACTCAGTGATTCTATGAGTCCATGATCTCCTGGAAAACTCCTGTTTGAAGGAGAAGTTCCATCTCAGCTCAAGTCTTATAGGAGGGGATAGGAGTGAGCTACAATGAAGCCCTGAGTACTTGGCTGAGTTTGCTCCTGAGGGAATCAGCCTTGCCTGGAAGTGATGCTAATTGAAGGATTAAGTCTGCTGCCAAGAGTTACAGCAAGTCACCGAGTGTAGGCAACTATTGAGAGGGGCAGACATAGCTACCAGAAAGCCCTGGTACCATCTCTGTCCAGCAACTGGAAACCACTGAGGGAATGTAAAACATTAAGGAGCAGGCCTCATCCAAACCATAATTAATAGCAAGCTTCAGCCAGGGATAAATAAATAAATAGATAAATCAGAGCTCCGACAGGGTGGCAAAGGAAAATGGAGAGATATTTTCCAGCCAAATCTCATTCCTGCTTCAAATGAAACATCTTGTGTTTGGAGAGTGAGATGGTAGCAATGAGCTCATGGTTTGCAGCCCAAATTAATCTGTTCTTTCCCCTCAGTGTGCATCCTGAGGATCTGTCAGCTCAAGAGATGATGAGAAGCCTTGGGAGCTCTCAAGCAGCTGAGGTGGCTCAGCAATCTGCTTTTTCTGTCCCATTTTGACTATGCTACAAATACCCTAAATTATCAAGAGAATAGAGCTGGCAAGGCAAAAGAAAACAAAACAAATGAGGAAATGCCAGATTTCCAGCAAAGTTTCAGGAAGCACCCAGTGAAGGGCAAGTTTAACAAACAGACTGTGTTTTTACAAAGCACAGGAGGGAAATAAGCAAAGCTAAATAAAACAGCACAAGTTTTAGGGGTATCAACAGCATAAACAATGGTTTTATTTTTGCACTCTTGGTTCCAGGCCAGCACAGTCACTTCCAAACTATCTGGAGGAACTGAACTCCTCTATATACTACCAGGCAGGTCCCATGGGTTGTATTGGAGAAGTTTAGGAGAGATTCAAATGGCTGCTGATCATTCTGCATTACACAGAAGATGACATTCTCCTTCCCTTGTGTTTGGGTGTCTACAGTGTCTTCAGCTGAACCAGCCACCCTGGGCTCCCTCTGTAGTTAAGTGGGGACTCTGACCCAAAACATGAGGAGGGCTTGTGACTCACCTGTACTGTTGTCGTGAGTCACACCTCCCTGCATTTGTTTCCCGTAGCTTGGTTGCTAGGACTCTGATAATATTGATAAAAAGAATAAAATTTACCTGGAAGAGGAAGAAAAAGAAACAAGAAGATATAAAAAGAGATTCAGTCAGTGCTCATATTGGCCATTCAGTGTCTCCCCCAGATGAGTCAAAGGGCTGTGGCATACAATGACCTTGTGATTGTGCCGCGTATGAGCTGGAAGATCTTCTCCTATGCGAGAGATGACGTCCCCAGGAAAAACCCTGTCTTTCACATGAAGGTGGCTTACAACTCTGTATGGGACATTTTTATGGCCTTATACACTTCTCAGTCTGAGTCTGGTGTCCAAGGAGCAAAGTGAAATTTGGTTCTACTTGTCACTTACAGTCAACCCAAGATTAAGGTTGTCTTAGGCTGAAAAAAGCATTAGAATGTTGTTTTTCCATGTTTCCATTGAGGAAACTGCATCATGTGGAAGACACAGAGTAGGCATAACTAGATATGACAGATCAAGAACACAGAAGGACAATATAACTCTCTGGAGGGGTGTTTAGTGTGGACCAGATAAGGACAGTAGGGACAGCAAAAGTAGCAGAAAAAATATATTTCCTAGTACATCACTGCTCAGATGCTGAACCAGGCTAACCCAGTCCATGCTCATGGTGAGCAGTGCAGCAAAAGGTAACATCTCTCAGTTACACTGATACTTATGAGAGGTGAGAAACAGAGAGATTTTGAAGGGATTCCTGGCTTTTTGATGTCCGTGGAGTTTGGTTTCATTGGGGCCAGGATTATGCCTGCTGTTGCCCCAGACACATTTGCTCTTGGTGATGTGGTGAGGCCATGTGCAGAGCCATTGTGTAAGCACCTATATGGCAGCATATTGCTGGGCTAATGCAGATGCCTATGGGCTTCTCTGGAGGTTCACAGTGATCACTTGACTTCTCAGATAACAGTACAGCAGCATTTCAAGGAAATATATTACCATACCACACACAGGCTCATAGGGATTATTGTGGACCTCTAGTTTGATCTCCTGCAAAATACAGCCCATAAGACCTCCTTGTATTCATTTTGGTTTGAGCTACAGCAGATCTGGGCTTCAGTGTTTCCATGACGGAGATCCTACCACAACCATGGGAAGTAGTTCCAATGGTTAATTATCCTTGCTGTTAAAACAAGTAGTTCCCTGAACAGCTGAATGAACACAGCCTGGTTTGCTATGGCTTTGTCTTCTGTGGTTGGATTCTTTCTCCTTTAACGAGGTGCAAGTTCATTTCAAACAGCTCTGTGTTAAAAAGGAGGAAGGTCACATTACGCCCTTTTCCTTGAAAGGGCATTAGTAGAATTTTTCTCCTGTATCTATTTGACTATTTTCACGAGGTTTGTGGGAATTTAACATTGATGCAACCCCATTTGGTTAGAATTTACAGACTGGCAGAAGGGTTCTGAGAGGGATGGACAAACCATAGGCAGCCTACAGATAAATCAGAGAACATGGCCTACAGGCATATATAATTAATTTTCATTGGAAACCAATGTTTAAAGAAAAAAAAAAAGTAAGGAAAAAAGAAGCTTTGTTTCTTTTATGAGTTTTTTCCAGTTTCAAACATGCAACAGTGATGTCTTGTTCAGCCTTTGTCCACTACATTGGAGATACTCAACCTTATCATAGTCAGGAGGAAAACTCCTGTGACTTTTCCTCAAACGTGTGCTAAGTTATAAAAGAAATACAGACAAATTAATGGCATCAAAGGTAGAAACAGAGTGAAGGGATTTCATACCCCTCAGCCTTTAATTCTCTGCAACTATATCCAGAAAATGCATAGCTTAGTCCAGTAACATATGACTAGCCAGTGTGGGAATTGAAAAAGCAGCCAAGTGAACAATATAAACCCACAGAAATTAAACAGAAACAACCCGCAGAATATTTTTACATGATAAATAGCTGCATTTGCATATAGCCAGGGTACAAGCACAGCAGAGCCTCATGGAGGAACGTTATTTTTACAAGGACGAGCCTCAATTGAGCTCTTTCTTCTCTTCTAATTGGGCTTTAAATTAAATGCAATGAGGTTGCTGGCATTCGTCTAGTTGAACTATCTGAACTTCTCCATCCTCCTATTTCATTTCCAATGACCACGATGTGGTCTTGGTGACTTGTTTCTTCCAAGGTGCAGAACTGATTGATAGAGCCAGGTGGAGAATTTCTACCGAAAGCAAATTCTGAAGAAGAAAAAAAAATCCCCCTCAAATCCAAAGCAGCTCACCTCATCACACATATGATCACATTCTGAAACTGCCCTGTTGCTCATGTGCAGATGGGCTGGCTTTCTTCTCACCCACCCTGATCATAGCTCAAAGGACTCCTGCTTTGTGAGTCAGAGCAAAGGACACAGAGTTTGATGCAAAACCCACTGAAAACTATAGGGAGATTCTTACTGACTCTGTTCAGCTACTCATGGTTGCGTGTAATGGGAAGTTAAGACATGGACATGTGGGTGTGGAAAAGCTCTTTTGCTTGTACTTACATAACTATTAGAAAATAGAGGACTATAGAGAAAGACAGGGAGAAGAAAGAGGGTAATGCCTGAAAACTGAAAGCAGGTTCTCAAGCTAGTTTGGACTCCACTGAAAGACACCATGACCCACTAGCTTTCCCTCATTCAGCTTGTCACAGTGCTTCCCATTGCAGGCGCCTGGTGAGAGTACATGAAGAGTGTAATTAGAGCAGGATAGCTTGGCCCACTCTTTGCACTGTGAAGGCATCATCCAAATACAGTCACTGCCTCCCAGTTGTTGTGATCAGCCAGTACTCACCACGATAGCTGCCAGGATGGGCACCTGAATAATCCATTTTAAATTGCCAGCACTCAAGTCCCAACACCTGAAAAGAGATTGACATCCCATCAGGATACCATTGGTTATAAAGACCAACAGACTTGGTGCCTCCTTGGGCAGATCCTCCCTGGCAGGCTGGGGTTTCTCTAAAGTCTGTTGGTTTGTAAAGGCCTGGCTCTAACCCTTCTAACTCGCCCCTTTTCTGCTGTCATACCATTCAATGCCGAAACCTCTGTTAAGTGCATTTAAAGCTGTACTCTCTAGATGGTGGAACAGCTCTTTCTATAGTCATCAAGACTGATCCCCTCGGGACAGGAACCCACCCTTTCCCAGTTCTTCACTTTTTTAAGAGAAAAACATGCACTAAAAATATTTTTGGTTTTATGATAACAAAAGGGGCTATGATGGGCTTTGCACTGGTTGAAATGGCCTAATACTACCCCTTGGAATAAAAAGCCTGCACAGCATTCCTCAGGGATCTGTCCTGCCAAATACATGGTGGTACAGATAATTCTGTTTTTTTTTTTCACATTCAGATTCTGTGTGCCTCCTTCAATCTTTCTCTCAAGGCGAGACCCATTCTACACAAAAGCCTTTATCTTCTTTTCATCTCTAGCCCTTATCCAAGTGAAGACTGAAAGGGAAAGCTGTTGGTAGCATGGATGTTCACCTATGGTCTTCCATCTGCTGACGAGGGGCTGGACACTGTTTCCTCCCATGAGTTTCCAGCAGCCATGGAATAAGGTCACTTGGTGTTAATTACTCTGTTTGAATTCTCTCCAACCACAGAGAGAAGAGTGCCACAGGCCTTTCTTTATCTGAGCCAGACAGCCCCCAGATGGCAGCTGCAGTTTTCATTTCATGGGCCAAACTCTTCCCAGGCAACTATTCAAGGAAAGTGAGAGACAGGGGCAGAGAAACCACCAGTGCTGACTGAAAGGTTGTACGAGGACGAGTCTGTGCCAATGCAGATGTGTCATACTTCAGTAGCTGCGCTACCAAGTCTTTCCATGCTTACAGCTTAAGTTTTTACCCTTTGGAAAGCAGTTTCTTCCTAGGCAAAGCCATTTGAAAAGTTGTCTGTGGCCCCCTCAAATTTCGATAGCAAAATTTTGGGTGTAGATGAAACCTGTAGATGAAACCTGTTGTGTGGTCGGCCCTGGGCTTTGTGGTACCAGGGATGCTATGGGTGCTTTCTTCAGCTTAATGGAGGAATACGGTGTCTTGGGGTGTTTGTGCAGGACCTAAGAAGTGTCTGATTTGGGATCTTTTTTTCTGACAGTAGCCAGAAGTTAATATTTAAGGATAATTGGGCTAGAGGGTTATCATACTATTCCTGAATAATTCTTCCAGCAGTCTGTAGTTCAGGATGACAGTACATTACTGAGTGTTTAATATGTCTGGAGGAATTTATCTTAGTTTTTATGAAGGCTTCTAAATTCTAAGTCCATGCTGGAATCCACCTCTCCTGAGGCAAGGAGTTGCAGCTTCACCTCCTCTGACTGTGCTGAACCTCCTACCTCCCAGCTTCGTGCCATGATTTCCAGTTTTCTACTGGGAGGAGAAGTGAATGACTCAACTCTACCGTGCTCTGCTGGTCATTCATTCATGATTCAAGCCATTCCTGACTCTGCCTAGCTGTGAAAGAGTTTCCTTCAGCCCCATGGATAACAGCTGCAGGTGTTCACATTCATTCAATTCTGTAAAATTCTGAGAAGCCAGGAAAGTTGCACCCATGTTAACCATATCAGTTTGCAAACTCACCTTAACAGTTTGCTAACGTCATAGTGGGAATTGATTCTGGCTTTGCCTGGTTGTTTTTTTTCCTTTTGATTCACCCTCAAAGTCACCTATGCCAAAAACCCTACAAAGGCATCACATAGGAAAGGGAGAAAAGCAAATCCAAGCAGACTTACTCTGTGTCAGCTAGAGTGGCTCTCACGCTGGCCCACGCTGTAACAAATACAGCAGGGAGTCCTGCAAAGAAACACAGATCAGTGGAGTCAGTATGGAGCTGAGGTCTCTCTTAGGCATAAGATCAAGTAGAGAAGGATAGGGGACAGTAAAAGAAGGAGTTTTTAAATGTTCAGGCATAATCTAGACAAGGAATGTATGATCATTGTGGCACTGAGTGGCATGGTTAGTGGGCACAGTGGAAACAGGCCGATGGCTGGATTAGATGATCTCAGTGGTCTTCCCCAACTTTAACAATTCCATGATCTTGGTCTTCTAAGATCTTCTGTAATCCAGGTGTTTTAATGGACAAATCACCCACAGAAAGGAAGAGTTTCATGGAGACCAAATTGCATGGTCTGGACAGGTTCACCCTACTGAAGTCTCCTGGCTCTCAAAACAGAGCAGCTTGCTTTTCCAAGCTGCCCACCATGAGTGGTCTTGGCTTAAGCAACTTTCTAGTTCATGTTTAGAGATGCTCAGCTGGTCCAGGCCTAAGGAGGGCCATGGACTTGTCAGGATGAATCACCAAGTTCCTGTGTCATGTTCTGGTTCTGCCTTTTAGAGACACGGGCTGTAGGACTTGAATGTGTGTGACTGCTCTGGCCAACTGATTCAACTAAAAGCAGAAATGGGTTTCATACAATGCATCATTCCTAATACATCTATTCCTTTGCTCTGACTTCAAAGGAAGGTGGGTCTGGAATCAGGCTTGGAATGTATCGCACAAAAAATGGCCTTGCGTACAACCAAGTGTTGCACTACATCCTGAATGCAGCAACAAAACAAGGTTTAGGCATGCCTTTGGCATCTTCCCCTGTTCATACCTCCCATCCATCCCAAAATACCCTCTGCAAGGCTTTATCCATCCCTTCTCGGGACGGAGAGCAGAGCTGAACAGGTGTGAGCTGTGTGGTACCACTTCCTCAAGGCTAAGAGACACATCTTGTCCCATTTGATTTAAAGGAATGGATGTGGCATTCAGAACAAACTCACCTATGAGCCTTAACTGAACCACCGTACAAACGGCACTGCCCTCTGCTCTGTGTACATAAATACACACTTTTCAGTCGTCACCAAGACAATACCTGACTGATACACCAACCAGAGCAGTAAGAGGCAGCCATCAGATGAAGGAGGAAATTTTGGAGCTGATTTTTTTTTTAATCTATTTTGTTTTGTATGAAATGTCAAGGGCCCTTTCATTGCTTCCGACTCTCTTCAAGTTTTCTTTGCTCCATTTTGATTTTTACTGGCCTGGATGGTTTAAAGGCTTTGCTAAGTATGAGAAACTTGCTGTATGAAGCGGGTAAATGCTGGAATTTGGAGTAATACTTGCAAAATACTCTAGCCTAAGGTTTACTCCCAAAGGAACCATCCTCATTTCAGCACAGTTACACTGGGCATCATCTTTTCCCTGCAAAAAGTAAAAGAATCACCAATATCCAAATGTAATCTTCTATTTATTTTTTTAGGGTCCAGTTCTGCTTTATTTGTACAACTGAGTCCCCTACTGGCTTCCCTTAAAAGGCAGGATCAAATCCACAGTAGCTTCCACAAATTCCAGAAGAATAACCCCTTTCAGGTGGGAAAAAAAAAAAATATATATATATATATATTACAAAATAAATAAAGGCGACATTTATCACCGATGACTGTAAATATGCTGTTCACAGTCTAAGCTCATTGGGGCTCGGCGTGCACAGGCACACGCTTAACTTTCAGCATGCACTTAAGTCTCATTAGAGTGCTTAAAGGCTTTCCTGACCACGGACGCTTTCCTGATCTGGGGTGTGGGGCAGGGACGCCTGTCTCATACACATGTGGACAACGGGGCTGTTATCTTGGTTGGAACCTTTAAATGCTGTGGTAATATAAGAAAGCATAAATAATTAAACACAGAGCCTCACTCAGGTCCAGAGCAGCAGCACAGCCTACAAAGATACATTTATAAGGAATGCACCCTGCTTTACAATCCCCTGTGATGGAAAGAAAATACTTAACCTATTGCACTGGGAACCCATGAGCATGCTGAAGATTAGGGCTTGGGGGTGGCGATGATTTATTGTAACAAGCACCATCTATTTCCTCCTCAGTGTTAAGGACCCATCAATGAAAAATACATGCATGCACCAAACTCCTGGCTACCAAAAGCTTGGATGTGTGTGACTTTGCTGATAGCGCTGGTGATATCCTCATTTCCATCAGCTGCCTGTGCTCAGAGGTTTGCTGCCTGCCTGTGAGACTGCAGTGTTCGCCCATTATGGTGATGCTCTAAATTTGAAAGATGGATTGTTTCAGAGATTAGATGCATTGGACGCATACTTGTTCCTCCCTAGTCTGTCCCGTACTTCAGAAAGGACACTGTTCCCATTCTTACTAATCCTGTGTTGTGTTCCAGGTTCCTAGCAACAATAAAACATACAGGAGAGGTTAATTACATCTAAAAATCCCCTCGTGTATTATTGTGGGCTCCCACCTCAGTCTGCTCAGGCAAGCTTAGGGAAAGGATCCTGGACATTTTCTGCAAGACACACAAACTGAACTCCTGGCACCAGTTTTATTGCTATGTTTGCCTTTGTGCAACTAAAACATGATCCTTTATTGTGATCATAAATATTCTTGCACTCACAGAAAGCAGAATGAGTCCTCTCTCTACCCTGTTCTTAGGTGGAGTTTTTAGTGATGGAGTCACCATCCCCAGAATCATGGAGATGTGGCACCTGAGGACATGGTCAGTGGGCATGGTGGGGTGGGTTGGGTTGCACCTGGTGATCTTAATGTTCTTTTCCAGCCTCAGTTATTCTATATTTCCATGGTTCTAGATTCTTTCCACATCAACACAGCGTGTGGATTTTGGACCACCAGATGATTTCTATAGTTCAACCACTTTTTCCCACTCTGGTAATCCAGTCCATAAGCTGGCAGAGTCAGAAGGCTCAGATTTCCCTCCAACAACTCTCTAACTTTCAGGGATGGATCACTAACTCCTAGGTATCTCCATTAAGAGCAATACCCTGGGATGAACCATCTCTGCTGCTGAGCACTCGTGACACCCATAGACAGGAGAACCATTAACCAGAGCATCAGGACTGAGCACACCTCCAAGTCAGACATCTAAATGTACCCTCAAGCAGGCAAGTGCCCATGAAGATATAGCTCTGCAAGGAAGAAAGCCATTTGTGATTAAACGCATCTGGCCAACTCTCCAAGGGAAGGGTAGCATGTCTCCAAAAAGCCCGTGATCTTATTGGCTGTGTGTATTCTCAGATGCAGGAGCAGACGGCTGCATGTATGTTCTCCCCATGCCTACAGACACAGTGTGCACAACTGGGCGGCGATGCTGTGAGTGACTTCTACAGAATCCACATTGTATGCGCTGTGCATTTCCAGTTAACACACACAGTGTGTACAATGCAGGTGCTATATAGTCAGGTATGGAACAGGCTGCCCAGGGAAGTGATGGAGTTGCCATCCCTGGAGATATTTAAGGGATGTGCAGATGTGGTGCTTAGGGTTATGGACTGGTAGTGTTGGGTGGATGGTTGGACTTGGGGTTCTTAAGTGTATTTTCCAACCTACATGATTCTGTGGATCTATAATCTCCCATCAGACAGAAAAATTGCAAACCTCAAGCTAGACAAAGCCTGGTGGCCACTCCTGCCACTTTTCTTGCATGCTCACCATGCATGTGTCTTCTGGCAAATAGATAAATGGTGAATGCATCAAAGGTGCAAGAGAGGTGGCTTGCTTTGGTGGCTACAAGTACTTTCAGGCAAGGATGATTTTTGCAGAGATAAATGTGTAGGGCTTCCCATCATGTTTCATGTTGGATACTAGGAAACGTTTCTTCTCAGAAATACACTGGCACAGGCTGCCCAGGGAGGTGGTGGAGTCATTGTCCCTGGAGGTGTTCAAGGAATGTGGAGATGTGGCACTGTAGGACATGGTCAGTGGGCATGGTGGAGATAGGTTGGGGTTGGACTTGGTGATCTTAGAGGTCTTTTCCAATCTTAATGATTCTGTGATTCATCAACCCATGGATCTGTTGGTCTTGCTCAGGTCTTCCTGCAATGCTCGCTTACTTACAATGAAGCTGAAAGCCAGTGCAGTCCAGCCAGAGGAATTAACGTGGTGTGAAGGAAAAATGCCAGTGGAATCAGCTTGGGTTTTCTGGCTATTGGTCATGCTTCTTAGACTTCCTTCATAAAACAGCTGCATGGAACTTGCAGACTGCTGGGGAATTTATTGTTGCCCATAATACCATTATTTATTTATTTTTGTTGGGTGCTGGCAAGAAACACATTCCTTTCTGCCACCGGTGCCTCCTTTGCAACTACACGAAGGGCGCTGCTGACTTCCGTGGAGCTGTGCTCCTTTGTGCCAGTGAGGACATAGACTGAAAAGACCCGACTGGAAACCTTTGGATCTGGCATCAAAGACCAAACTGTATGTTCTGGTTTCCGCTGTAGACTGGAAATAAGCTGTTATAGGGAGATCTTTTCTTCCCTTCACCTTGGAAATTTCCAAATGGGATAAAATCCTCCCTTGTTTATCATTGCGCGAGCAAAATAAAATAAAATAAAAATCCCACTTTTGGGGGGGAAATGTATTTTCTATACCCCCATGGAACCTCATAATTATTTATCACCAATTCCCTGTCCTTCACTGCTGTGGTATGGGCAGGATCCGGTGCCCACTGCAGGGAACTGGAGTTTTTCCACTGACTCCAGTGGCTCTTGGATTGGGTTGCCCTTTTCAGTGCCCAAAAGCTATCAAAGCAATACGTCTGTGCGGGCGTGTGTGTGTACATTATCATGCTAATCAAAACAAAGCAAAAACAAATGCAACGGGAGGGATCCTATGTTCTCATTCCAGAGGAATTTAAATGAAGCAACCTCAAACTTTTGGAAGAGCACAGATGATTGGTGTTGTGACAGGTGTGACTTCAGCTTTGTGGTCGCACAGATAAAATGATTATTCTCTGGCAGTGGTTGGAAGAATTAATGAGAGGAACCCATGGCTGTTAGATTGCTTTCCTTTGGCCGCGTTATGAGCAGCATCAAATAGTTTTTTTCTTGTTAAACCTATGGCATTGTTTTCCAGCTGATTCCCCCGCATCCAGAATTTGCTCTGGGGAACTGCTTCTCCAAATCTTCTCCGTGCTGTGCAGTGACATTTTCTGAATAAACAAATTTTATGTAGCTTGAAGGTTTGGAAGAGAGCGTGGGGTTTTATTTGTTTTGTCTTAAAAAAGAATATTCTCTGTCTCAGAGAAGATAAGGTAAGAAATGCTCCATCCCCCAAATCTCTCTATTTATATCCATACAACCCTACAGATTGGATAGGACTCAGCTTTATCTGAGAGATGGATGCCCACTCTGGTCTGACATGGTGCCTCCCATCCTTATGAGGCAGCACTCGTTGCTCCTCATAATATTCATATCCTATGAATACAAGATTAGCAAGGAACTTTTGAGGAAGGAGAAAGGCTGGAGAGAGTCCTGCAGGCTGATTTACTTGCATGTTCATAGAATTGTTTGAGTTGGAAGGGACCATTAAAGGTCATCTAGTCCAACTCACAAAGCAAAAAAGTGCCATTCTCCCTAACCTCAGATTTGCACTATCATCTGGTTTGCTTGAAGCCCTGCTGTAATACATGGTGCCAAAGCAAAATAGCAGCCTGCCATTCATTTCCTGGAACCCTTTCTAATAGTTCTTCATGTTACACATTTACCATTCCTTCCTATGTTTGCAGGCTGTGGATACCTACGCCCCGGTTTGCCCAGATTTTTAGGTATGCCATGATTCATTCAGAACTCAAAAGCCTGGGTTTTCTTCTGGAAGAAGGCATGCCCTAGAATGGGGATGGTGTAGCACATACACTTATCTTGTCCTAAAATGTAGTCAGGATGTGGCCAGGTGCATTTTGGAGCCTGGAGCTGGGAAGTGGCCCGGGGCCATATAGTTTAGAGGTAACCATGGGTATCTCAGAGCTATTTTTGCTGCTGTAAGCTCCATTGTAGACTCACACCCCATCATTTGTAGCTGTGTCCTTCAGGATCATCTAATATATTTCCTGTTCTCCCTTCCAGTCTCCATGCTTCAGACAACGGTGGGCAGTGTTTTTATTGTCCTCATCCTACCCACACCTCGTAACTCCTTGCAAGCCAAAGCTTATGCCAAAAGTGAACAAAAAGCACATTCTCATCTGAAAAGCCTGTGCCCAACAATGTCTTCCACTAATGAGCACCCCCTCTGCACCCACATCCCTTACTCCATGAAAAGATTGCTTGGGTTAAAAGGAGAAAGAAAAGAAAAAGGTTTCCCCACAAACTTCCTTCCAGGGATCCTGGAAGTATCACCATGTGAGTACCACAATTCAGAAGCGATAAAGGATTCATGACAGAGTTCATTGTCCTTGCAAGAGCCACCCTATCTACTTACCCCAGCCAAATAATGTGAATCCCCAAAGATACTTCTTCTCTGAGAAAAAAGCCATGAAGATGAGGCTGTGGAGATAGAGCCCTTCCACCAGAATCCAGTAGTAATTGGTTGCCAGGAAGTAGAGGAAGAAGGTAACCGCTACTTTGCAACCCACCTGCAACGACCACAGAAAGACGGGGTTAGAAACACGGTGTGAAATTCTTGTTCTACATAAATTCATGTTTGCCAAGATGGGCTGAGAAGCAAGGAGAAAGCAAGAAATAAATCAGAACATTCTCTAGCAGAGTTTTTTACAAGGAGGGGTTTACAAGAAGAGATGAACAACTGAAGAAAGCTTCTCCTCAGCTTGACACCATCTCCTCAATATCAAGTCCTCAAGAACCATCTAGATGACATTCTCAGGTATATGGTCTGATTTTGGGGTCATCCTACATGGAGCCAGAAGCTGGATTTGGTGATCCTCATGGGTCCCTTCCAACTTGGAATATTTGATGACTCCATGCTTCTAGGTGAACAAGGAGGTGTAGAAGGGCTGGGATACGTGGGTACATAGTGAACTGATACTTTCCCCCAAACCCAGAGATGAGAGGTTCACCCACTTCCTAGAGTTTCTGTGCTTTATCCTTTTCCTATTACTCATGGCCATGTTAACAAAAGAACTGTGGCCAAGTCACCTTGGGCTGGGTGAACCTGGTGCAAGTCACCTCACCTGGGCCCACTGTCACCTGGAAGTGTGACATCTTCCAGAGCCCACGGAGGGATTTCACCCCAAATCAAGGCATTTTTCTGCACAGATCTGAACTACTAGGTGGGAAATCTAGCAGGTCCCTGATTTTTGATGGGAATATTAGCTGGCATCTCACTTCACACTGAACTACAATATTTTGCTTCAGAGAGAGGAAAACTGAATGTGACTCATTTTTCTCCTGCCCTTTTGGCAGAGTGGGGTGAAACTACCCTTGTACCAACATCCCTCACTCCAATTAGAAAAAAACTGCATAGTGAGGATGCTGCATGTGGTTAACTGATACAAAGGGATGCACAGTGCCTTCTTTTGCAAATGTGGGAAAAAGTGAGACGGAATAGAATGAAGATCAATTTAAAAAAATAACAATAATCCCATCCAGTCTTAACAATAACTTCTATATCCATTAAAAATCACCATTTATCCCCACACAGGGAGTGTCAGGCAGTAATTGCAAAGCATCCACTCCTTCTGGAAACAAAATAAATATTGATTGTTGCTTTCATCACTTGTTTGCCTGTCAGTCCATCAGAATGGGAAATGATATTTATTTTCTAATATCCCTAATAACTATTCCACCCACGGAGAAACAGAGAACAATGCAGTGAAATATTCTATGTTCTTCTGACAAGAATGCACTGAAGTGCACTGAGCACTCTGATCAGAGAGTTGCCGAATTAATGAAATGGATTTCTGGAGCAAGAAGAAAACATGCTACAAGATTCCATTTCAGGGCTCTTAGGCACAAGCTAGCAAACATTTCAGGTGCTGATTTTGTAGTAAGTCATGATCTCTCTTATTGATAACCTGAAGCAATTTGGATGGATGCCCCAAATCAGAGCACAACTGGCTACGTGAGTGTCAAGGTCTCAGAAGCTTATCTCAGTTGGCTATTTCCAAAAGGAGGTGTGCATCCTAACACAGAGGAGTCAACAGGCACGGCTCCCTGGAGGGGTCTGTGGCATGACAGCTGTCTTTGGGGAAGCACTTAGCACTGTCAGCTGTTGGACAACTGCTGTGATTATGGCCACTGAACAAACAACAGACAATAGGGCTGTTTGTAGCCAGGTCCCTGGTAGCAGCATGGGCTGTGAAACACACTTATGGAGCCAAATGAATACACAGGCACAAAGCTTGTGCTGTGAACGGTGATGTCCTGTTGGTGGAGATGCTCTACTGGTGTGTTTGAGCTAGCTCTAATTCCTTATTAATTATTTCTGTGCACTGAAGTTAACATTTGATCTTAATAAAATTCTCCCCTGTCTCTGTAGCATCCAGTAGTTTGTGGATAGCAAGGATCAGTCATGGGTGGTCTGTGGTGAGACCAGAGATGAGAAGAGTAGATAGCTTCATCAAGTGGAGACAACTTTAAAATCTAAGGATAGGCTTCAACCCAACAACCACATGGACAATGCAGATGTCTCCATTTGAGCCATCTGTGCCAGGAAGAGACACAAGTACTTCTGCAGTCAACCTCACCTGACCTCACTTAAGTTTTGACTATGGGATGGGATGAATCATACTCTCTACTGTTTAATCTGATTTCCTTTGACCATAGAAGGAAATGGAGGTGACAAGAGTGAATGAAGATATATCATTTGCAGATCCTCATCCAGCCTGACCTTGAGTGTCTGCAGGGATAGGGCATCCACCATCTCTCTGGGCAACCTGTGCAATGCCCTGGGTGATACTTTGATGGTACAGATGTTACAGTGCATTACAGCACAGCATTGTCTCTATGGCTCATACAGAGAGAAGCTCCAAGTAGAAAATGAGCTGAATACCCTCTGCAGTAAGAATGGGTAATGGTCCAACGCCTTGTTGAAAGGGGTGAGGTGCTGGGCAGAAAGGACAGAGGTATGAGGCTGCTCTGGTGATACTCACAAACTGTGACTTATCTGCTGGAGGTGCTTCAGTTATGGATTTCAGGTCTTCCTCAGAAATCCGCTCCATCTCCTCCAAAGCTGACCCAGAGTACAAGACTGCGTCCTTCACGAAGATGCTCACAGCTCTCAACATGAAGGAGACAAACAGGTGCATGTGGATGTAGTTTCTAGTGCAGTGCAAACGCCTAGAATGGAAGAAAGAGAAGAGTTGGAGTAGGTTAGCCTATCTCTTGGACAGATGGGGTCACTTCTGCTTCTTGAGAGCTCCATTCCATTGACTTCGCATGAGGACAACACAGTACCTATACTCATTTCATAGAATCATAGGATCAGAGAACCATAGAATGGTTGGGCTGGAAGGGATGTTAAAGCCTATCCAGTTCCACATCCCTACTGTGGGCCAGTTGCCCCCCACTAGATCAGGCTGCCTGGGGCCCATCCAAACTGGCCATGAGAACCTCTAGGGATGGGGCAAAGCTCTTGTTTCTCACTAGGAACTTCTGACAAGAAGCAAAAACGCACTTTGCTTCATAGAATAGAATTACAAATGCTGATTGTAAAGCGCTTTAAGATCCTTTGGGGGGAAAAGCTGGATGAGCGAATTGGACACAGACCCATAAGGTGTTTTAGAAACAGTGATCTTGCCTCTGGGGAGAAGCGTGAGCACGAATCAGTGAATGGATTTATACCCCCTTAAATCCCATCAGAAACACAAATATGATTGCACAAATAAGACATGTTCTTTCCACTTTCGGGAGAGCTTGTCACAGAAATAGCAGTTGCTTCCTGTACTATTATAGTTCAAATTAAGCTAAGTGGAATTGTTGAGCTATAAATGAAGATGAGCTTTGCTCTCTGAATTTGAAATGTAGTCAGTGAATCTCTGGATTATATGTTAGCTGGAATAAAGTCTGGCTTGGCCGCTGCTGCTCCTTCGATCCTTGGGGTAAAGACTGTCTCCACCTGTCTAGTTTGGGCTTGGAGGTGACAAAGTGATACCTCTTGAAGCAAGGAGCACTCAAGCATTTGTGGACATTAAATATCTTATTGGCCTTGCCAGTGTAGTGCAGAAAATGGGAAAAAAGGAGAAAGGGTTGAGAGGGCAGGAGGTTGGTGGCCTTTATGGGGTATGGTTGTGTTTTGGGATCATGACTCTAGGAGGGGTCTGCAGCCCGCTCTACCCTGTGTGTTTCATAGGCTCAGGCATTGGGATGCTCTGCTGTCCAAGCAAACCCCCCAGCCTCTTTTTGCTCTCTACAGAGAGGTCTGAGCACTTATAGAACCAAAGGGCACACATTTTATACCAGCTGGTACATCCCTGGGGTTTAGAATATGCTTGTATGGTGTTAGCTGCAAGGTTCATCTGCAGACACCAAATGGCTGTTTGTTGCATGGAGAACTTCCCTTTGCATCTGCTGTCTGGGTCCTGCTGTTTGCTAAGAGACGTGACTGCCAGCAGCCAAAGGGAGGAAAATGTGGGGCTTGTGGCACTGGGCTGTAGGGGTCAGAGCCCTGCTCTACCTGCTTACCATATACAGATGCTCAAAGGACAATTTTTTTCTGTGAACCATAGAATAACAGACTCATAGAATAGTTTGGGCTGGAAGGAACCTCAAAGATTATCCAGTTCCAAGCCCCTGCTGTAGGCAGGGTTGCCAACCGCTAAATCAGGTACCAGATCAGGTTGCCCAGGGCCCCATCCAACCTGGTCTTGAGTACCACCAGGGATGGGTGGTTACTCTCCATTAATGAGACTTTTCATCCCACCTCTGGTCATGATGGTAGCAAAAAACATGCAAAAACCAGCTCAATGGGCTGGATGTTGCAGGTTCATATCAATATTTAGGGACCTAGATCCCTTGGAAAGTGGAGGGGGCAGAAAGAAGAGCAAGTGGTCATTTCTAGCTCCCCAGGTACTGGAGAAAAATGGGGAGTATTCTGTCCAAGACTTTTATATGGCCAGGGTTCCCCTCAACTTGTCCCTCCTTCAATAAAGTTTGGGTTTAGAGTGGCATTTCCCTTATGAAACCTTAACCACCTAAAAATTACCCATCTAACTCTAAGGACAATTAGGAACAGAAATCTCTACATGGTATTCCAAATGAGACAAGTCTCTTCCTGGAGGTGCTTCACTTCCCATTGGTTATAAATCTGGTCCAGAAAACTCCATTGCAGACAATGGGAAGAAGTTCAAACATCCCTCCCCTCATCCCCCAGAAGTTTGATCTAAGTGGGACTAACACAGCCCAAAGCACAGATGCAACCCTTATGGCTTGTTGAAGAAGCACACGCCATCCCAATTTTATCCTTTAGGAAAGCCCAAGGCTTTTCTAGTCCAGCGATAACTCTCTTAGGTAAAAACAGAGCCGCCTACCTGAAGTATCCCAGGATAAGGACAGCAACTGTGAGGGATCCCAGAGAGATGGAGTATCCAACAGTATAAATCAAATAGAGGCGATCAAAGACCTCCTGCAGTACAAATGATGGAAAAAATAGCGTCACATTAGAACGCGTCCTCCTGCATCGTAACACATCCACTGTAGCAGTACAGAGATTCAGGCTGTTGTACCTGGAGGGGTATAAATCTTTGGGCTTGGGAAACGTTGGGCAATCACACCTGATGTCATCTTTTGGACATTAGAGCAGCTTGGAAAGTGGAATTTCTCTTTCCTAATGGCTGGGGGGGGGGGAGCTGTGATTTTTGCAATGGAATAGTGATGAAGATGGGAGTTTTGCAGCATTTTCATCCCAAAGGAACCCAAAGCGCCTTACGAACTCTCAGCCAAATCCAGAGATCACTTGGCAATTTTTGCTCAAATAGAATGCCCACTGACCTGGGATTTTTGCTGGAAGAGCAAAATTTAGCTGTAGGGCTGTGCCATACTATTGCTGATTGACTGATGGCCAGGCTGGTGGAATGCCAACTTACCATGGAAAACATGGGGAGGGCATATTTTGGCTCAGGGTTGTGAGGAGAAATCAATTCAATTTGTGCTTTTTGTTGTTTTTGATCTAAAGCACCCTATAACTATGCTTATCCAATGCAGACACAACTTGAGCTGGCCAAAATCCCAATGGAAACGGTCCTGTTCACAGGAGAACTCATAGCCATTAATCCTGCAGTGTTAGCTGCCTTGCCCCTCTATGTTTTAGAGCTGGGCCTAGAAACCTTTAGCTTTCCAGTAGATTTCGAGATGTTTTTCTTCATTCTGTAGCTGGGGCACATGTCTTAAGCCACATGTGAGGCTTACCAAACATATCTGTCTGAAAAGGGTTAAAATGCTTGCCCCATCCTGGCTCATACTGCCTTTCATCATCTGAACTCAGAAATAAACTCAGAAGAAACCAACTAATTCAGCATCTTTCTCCTTGCTCCCTCCTCCTCCACCCCCCTCTTTTCCTTCACCCCACCCGCTGGGCTGCAATAACATTCATAACACGGGGTTCTGAATGACAGCTCTGATTTTGATTTGAGGCTAGCAATGCTGTCCTGGAATGCAAAACCTCAGCCCTATTACATCAGAATCCCAAGATATGTGAATGTTTCTTTGCGGTTTCCATTGGTAGAGTGGTGTGCTTGCCAATATTAATCTAGTGCGGATTTGTGCACATGTATATATGTATATGTGGGGACAGCAGGCACTAAAAAGTGAATATGAAGAAGCTGGAGAGTTTTAGGGGAAAAAAAAAAAAAACGTGTTATAATAACTTGCTCCCTGCAAGGCCTGGTGCACTTTTCCAGCTGCCAAACTGGGGTCTTCTTTGATCTGGAAAACATTTGCCTCCATGGTGAAAGTTAAAAGAAAACCCACCTAACTCCAAGTTTTGGATTCTTGGTCGTTTGGCAATTCGGAGGTGTTACTATGCCCAGCTGAACAAAAGCATCCCTGAGCCCCATTCAGAAATTCAACCGGAAAGATCCATGTTCCTATCAGACAACGAGACCATTGTAGCAGCAATGGCCTTGGGAAGGGCCTGCTGATTGGCTGGCAGAACACTTTCAGAGGCTGTGGTTAATTCCTCTGATTAACCACAGGGCCTCTTTTTGAAAGGATGTCGAGTCAGAACTGCCAAGACATACACATGCGTGCATTCATGCACGCTACTCTGCCTGCTTGCAGACGTAGGTGCTGCATGTCTCAGCCAGCATCACAACAGGGATTCTCCAGGGAAGGCTAATTTTTGGATGGGGTGTTTAGGTCCTTGAGGAAAGCCTTGGAAGATTTACCAAAATGCTGAGACTGACCTTTGAAAGGGCAGCTCCTTACTAGTTTCCAAGATTACTTTCCTTGGGAATGGGGAGACCTGGATTCACCCAAGGGATAGAAAAAAAAAAGGGCAATTCCAGGTCTCACTCATCTCCTAGCTCAAGGGAGGTCCCAGCTGTGGAAACCGAAATGCTGAATCAGGAAAGGTCCTCCAGGTAACAAAACACTGAGTCATCTGCCAGCTGAAACAACCACCTTCATGGTCTGAGAAACCTCTTTTTCAAGCTAATGGACGATCAAATAATTCACAGAAGACCACAGAAGTCATGCATAGCCAAGCCAAGGACGTTGCTTCTATAGGCTCCAGACAGTTTGTTCTCCAACAGACCATCCTGCTACAGGAGTTCCACATGATCTCTCTGGTAAACCTGCCCTGAACTCACACTGACTGCCTCTGGTCCTCTACCATCCTGTTGGAAGTGGCAACCCAGTCTTCATAAGCGTGGCCTTGCCACTCCATGACATGCTGTTTTAAAAGGTGTGGCACTTTAAATGATGCCATTTAATTCAATTCTTGCTGTAATTCTTCACTGTTTCAACTGTTGATGCATGCACATTGAAAAAGGAGAAGCTGGAAAGAAACTAAAGGAAACAGAAGTCCACAAAACCCCCTTCAAGATCTGTGATGCTGGTGGCATGGATTATTAATAAGATGTTGTAAAATTCACAGTATAATAGCAGGATTAGGGAACATCAGTTTCACAACTGGTGTCCTTGAATGTTGCTGCCTGCCTACTCCATCCCATACCCTGCTGGGATGAGATAGTGCTGGGGGAGATGTGGGATGGATCTAATCTTCATCCTTTCTTCTTCCCAAATGAATACTTTGAAGGCATTCTCATCTCTGAGCCACTCACACTTGCTCCTGGAAGGATTTGGACAGGATAAGGTGCTCTGCTGTAGTTGAGTTGCCTTTGGGGCTAGAGAAATGGTTTCCCATCAAGTCAAGCACCATACTTCCTCTCTAGGTCATGGTCTGTGGTTCTCTCAGGCACCAGAACAGTCTATGGGCCCTTTCTTTCTCCCATGCTCTCTCCATGCATTACAAAGCTACACCACCAGACCACAGCCATCCATCTTGTACCTCCAGGTGAACTGATCTCTCTGCAGTGAACCAGCCCACCTGCTCCTTCCCTCCCCGCCTCACACCATCTGTAACTTAGAGGCCGACGAACCACAAAAGGTGTAAGTACTATTTAAGACATATTGAGTGCTAAACCTGTAACAAGACCTTCCTTTCTCCCTCCCTGTTGGTATGGTGGGAGACTTCCTCTCTGCTCCCTTTTGCATCTCAGCTTTCCACCAGCCTGACCTCAGGGTAGGAACTTTTCTACAGCCTAATGACTTTGGGAGAACAGGAAAGAAAACAGAGAAGGAGGTGGCTTCTATGTGAACTCTGAAAGTGCATGGAAAAAAAGAAAAAAAACAACAAAAACCAACAACTAAACAAAATAAATTAAACCAAGCCACCACTGGCATCCATAGGCTGCATATGCCCCCTCCCAACAGGTCTCTGCATTCCCCTCTCCCTGTGGTTTGGATAACTTCCAGGTGTGTGACCCTCAGAGCAGTTGGCTGTTAGATTTTCTTACCGTGCTCAGGGCTTGACCTGACTCCTAATTTGTCTGCTTCCACCAATGGAGAGGTAATTTGCATTGATCTGAATCTAGAGGAAATCTGTTTTCCTCCACAGAGCTCAGAACTACATCAGAGAACCAGACATGGGGCTTCAGGGCCCCATCCAGTGCAAAACCATGGCTGTGCTTTCGCTTTTATGCTGCAGCCCGTAAAGGACAATCTGTGTCAGCTCCCTTGACTTTTAGCATGAATACATGGAGTTCCTCATAGTGGATGTGGTCCCCTGGTTTGATTTTAGATAGCTTTTGTGTGGATGGCTCAATCAGTTCTGACCACTTGAGGTCCAGCAAGCTGGAAGAAGGAGGTATTTAGGGCTGCAATTCATCAAGAAACCATGCAATTAATCCCCAAGTACAACACCAACCCAGCCCTACCATGCTCACTGAGCACATCCCTCAGTGCCTCATCTCCACAACTCTGGAACACCTTCAGGGAATGTGACTCCACCACCAACTTGGGCAGCCTGTGCCACTGCATCACCACTCTTTCTGAGAAGAAATAGTTTCTAATATCCAACCTGAACTTCCTCTGGCACCATATGAAGCCATCAGGCATCCTATTGGAGTTATATGGGAGCAGAGGCTGACCCCCACTTTACCACAACCTCCTTTCAGGGAGTTATAGAAAGCAATAAGGTCACTCCTTAGCCCCCTCTTCTCCAGATCAGACAATGGTTCCCATTCATTCAAGTCTCAGGTAAGAGTCTGTCACTCTCAGGACTCAATTCAGTCGTCCATACATATGTCCCATTATTTCATACACATAATATCCTATCTAGTTTCAAGCTGCTTTTACAAAAGCAAATAAGTTTCCTATAACCCCATATTGTATAAGCCATCACCATGCAAATGTCTCCCAGACTCCAGGATATTTTGTTTGAACCCAGATATGAACATAACCGATGTTTCAGCCACTGGTCAAGGTCTTCAGGGCTTTGATATTTAACTGTCTTTTTTTACTTCCAGTGACACAGGAATGACTGGCACAGACTGAGAAATTTAAATCTATATCTCTGTGATTGCATATCTATCACCTTGGTGACTGGTGGCAAGCTACGTCCCAAATATCATTTTATTGCACCTTGTACCCAACTTTCTGCTTCACCCCCCCTTCATGAGATAATGCAAGACTGCAACATTTCTGCTGTGAAGCTGAAATGGATCCAGTGGTCTTCTGAGGGGTTGGTAGGTCATGCCAAAGGGTGGGATTGCCAGTGCGTTAGGACAGAAAAATATGTAAGGACTTTCCAGATCAAGTATCTGCAGGCTTTGGGTGGAAGCTGCTGATTCAGATGTTGCTAATGACATGTCTGAAATTAGCAGGGGCAGCACCTTATTGTTCTGAGTGATATGAAATGCCAGGAAGCCTCTGTCACTAGCTCTAGTCACTGCTCCCCTTCCTTTCCTTTCCCTTCCCTTCCCTTCCCTTCCCTTCCCTTCCCTTCCCTTCCCTTCCCTTCCCTTCCCTTCTTCAATTTTACATTCATTTTCATTTAATAAAGATGTCACTTAAAAATCTTAATGACGGGGAGAAAGAATACTTGCAAAAAGTCAGTGATTTCCAAAGCCTGACGAAAATCTCTGTGTTGAGCATGACATTTTCCTACATAATTCTCTTGCCCTCATTCACCAAGGTGTTAGGCATCTCAGGTCCCTGTAATCCCAGTGGGGACTATGGTAGGAGTCTCATACCAAAAAACCCAAATCTAGCTGCATAAATGCGTCTCTAAGTGTGCTAAGGGCCTGTGTTCACCTGATAGACAATAAAGAAAGGTCTTCAGTTTCAGCTGCCTACACCGAATTGTGAGATGCTTTGTGAGATACCTGGGGATACCCATGAGGACTCCAGACACACTCCAGACGAACATGGATTTCATAGATCACAGAATCACAAAACAACAGGGTTTGGAAGGGATGGCTGAGATCGTTGAGTCCAACCCCCTGCTAAAGCAGGTACACTACAATGGGTCTCACAGGTAGGTATCCAGATGGGTCTTGCACATCTCCACAGGAGACTCCACAAGCTCTTTGGGCAACCTGTTCCAGTGCTCTGTCACCCTTACTGTAAATAAGTTCTTCCACGTGTTTTTATGGGATACAAAGGGACTACACCTGACCAGTGTGGCCTTAGGTGTGTTCTCATGTGAAATACACTTGTATGCTGCAGTTATAAACCACCAGATGCCCTCAGCAGTCTCTAGGTGTGAAATATTTCAGCAGCACCACATTAAAAAGTGCTTTAGCATTTGCAGGAATCCATCAGGCATACTTTATACGCATAAAATAAGGATTGCACATCCAGGTTACATGCAAGAATGAAGAACAGGCTTGGATAATACATTTTTATTCCTACTCATCTATCTATCTTTGTGATGTGAATGCACAACACTTTTTGATGGTGCTTCATCTCTGTAATTCAGTACCCAACATATAAATGTGTTTTATGCCATCAGTTTGAGGATACATGAAGTTATTGGTTTCTAAAGGGACCCCAGAGATCTCAAAGGCCAGGCAGAGAAGAACTTTGGTTTTGAATAATGGAGTTCAGATAAAGCAGCTGTGGGCCATGCTGTGCCTTTCCTATTGTGTTTGGTATGTGATGGATTCCTGAGACCTCACTGATTTCTCTGGGAGCAGTAAAACCACCATAATATAAACAAGCAGTAGCAGAAAAAGATGGGATTGGTGGGCTGAGGTTAGATCTTAGGATGGTCCATTTTGCTGGGTTGGTGGTTTCCAGGCTTAGTTAACCTCCCAAATTGCTGGCACATTCCTCTTCCTCACTATTTCAGTAGATGTCACATTTACCCCTTAAGCTCATCCTTGAAAACAGGATGAGTTTGTCTGATTTCTTCTTTTAAAAGGATGTGTTTGGCTTTAGTGTTATTTTTGGAGAGGTGGAAATGAATGGAATTTCTGCTTACTGAGCAAAATATGTCATTACTTCTGATAATGTCTTAAAGGGTAAACATAAAAATGGACATAGGTGACCCACGGCCATTGGCTGGCTGTGTGAAAGGGAAGGGGTCCATGGTCAAAGTATTACTGTGCTTTTCAGAGAGGTATTGCCTTGAAAACTGCATGCTAGTGCCAGACCCCATCAGATCTTCCCAACTGTGCCACTTTTGATCTAAAAACGAGCTTCAAGAAGAAAAGGCCACTCTGAATTAGATTCTTAGAGGAATGTGAGAAAGCTCCAAGGAGAACGACCAGTCTGGGCCAAAGGTCCTTTTAGCTTTAATCTCTGTCTCCTGAGGACAAACAGAACAGAACAGATTACAGAATCATGGGATCACAGAATTGCAGGGGTTGGAATGGACCTCTAGAGATCACTGAGCACAACCCCCTTGCAAAAGCAGGTTCCCTACAGTAGGTTGTACAGGTAGGCATCCGGATGGGCTTTCACAGAGATAAATATACCCACATATAGCATATGTATGTCCAATTGTTCTCCAGGAACCAAAATCCAGGGAAAAGTCTCAGAACAAAACAAATATGTCTTTATAATTACATATATATATATATATATATATACATATATATGTGCCTGAGTTTATATATAGTACCCAATGATCCATCGAGTGACTGGTAGTAGTGAATACCCTCTCCTGATGTTCAGCAGTCTGTGGCTCAGTGACATGAAACACAGCAGGCAGACAAACAGATGGTGTTTAACCACAGCGCCTTCCACAAAGGGTGAACACTGCCCAATCTGTCCCCCTTCCTTCCCTTGTATTCCTGTCTCTTTCTAAACACTGTAAAGAAAATAAATGGTTCAGAGATGCCCTGACAGGGTGCTGGGCTTTGGAGATACAGCTCTCAGCTTGTCTCTTCAGAGGCAAGGAGGATTTCTGAAGAGCCACTGTGCAATTGGGATGGAGGACATCCATGCACAGCTCTTAGGAAGAGAGTTCTTTCCTGGGAAATAACAAAATATCTCATGGTGTCTGCTGCGCCAGTGAAGAGTTATCTTAAAAGAAGAAAATGAAAGTTTGGAAAGCAGCCCAAAGAAAACCATCTTATCTTTCCATGGCATGCTACTAGGATGCTTTCCCATGAAACTCCTTTCTATGACCCGCAAAGATTTGCCTTCTACAGACTGTGTCTGTGAGATGGTTCTTCGCAGCAAGATTTATGCTACCTGCAAGGTATTTGGAGAAATACACTCCAAGAGTGAGCTGCAGCCTACCTGCTGCCCTGGCTGATGAGTGGAAATGAATCTTCTGGGCTGTCCCTCCAGCATCCATCAGCAATGCTAATTTTCCCTTAGAAAACAGCCTGAGAGCAATTGCTCACTGGGCAGTTATGAGCTGTTAATTCTCCCAGGTCTGATGGCTTCAGCATAATTTGCTAATTTCAGAAAGCGGTTTCCTTGCTGCCCTGTGTGAAATAATCCATTACATGATTCAGGAAAAAGTAGCACAAGACACAAACCTTTTTAGGGGCTGTCTGTATGCTACTTTGGCCAATATTGTAATTGTCCCAGAGTGATTAAAATGAGGAAGCTACACACCTTAACAAACATGCGTGGATGTATATATGTATACATGCACATGGGTGTTTATTTAGGTGTGTGTGTCTGCGTACACAGCTATCTACAGATATAGGCCTATTTCTGCCATGCATATATATATATATGTCCCAGACAGGCATTTCTTTCCTAATGCTTTTTGATGCACAGCTTCATAACATTTTCTCCTGTGACATCTGCTCAGATGCTGTCCTACTCTGAGCAGCCCATGATCCCCTTTTGGAACACTGGTTAAATGCAGCTGTTAGTGGTGACGCAAAGATGCCGTGCCCCAGGGGGGGAAGTAATAATAGCAAACAATCTCTCTCTGAAGATGATGAGTCTATCTTGCTAAATCCCCTGATTCTCACATCTCTTGGCATATTTAATTCAAGCAACAACCAAAGGAAGGTTTATTAACACCAGTGCTTTGGAATCATGATTGGGTGCGAAGACAACAGCCTTCCTTGCTTCTGATAGTCACCATATGACAAGGAAAAGAAGAAGGTTATTCCTTTTTTTTTTTTCTTTTATTGTGCTTTTTGTACTGGGAGGTCCAATAGACACACTTGTCACTAAGGTGCAGCTATCTTTGGGATAAAACTTGACTACTACATGGCAGCATGCAGCATTATGAAAATGCAGATACAAGGATAATAATAATGATGATGATGAATAAAATCTGTTGTTGAAAAGCATGTGGTAATCAAGATGCAATTCCAAAGCTAGAGGAGACCTCCTTTATTTCTAAATGTTCTTTGACCTGGACAGGCATTGCTTAGGAAATACGAAATTATCCATTTAATCTGAACAATAAAGATGGAGTAATTTGTCTCACCATTAAAAATCATTAAAGTCAATTCTGTGTATCTAGAACAGAAAAATAATGGCAAAAGATGACTGAACCTTGTGTACAAAGTAATGAGGATAATAAGCTCCTCAGGAGGGTTTAATTAAAACAGCTCATAAGAATAGAGGTCAGGAGGAGTAGTGATTTTCCAAGTAAGGGCAAAGCAAAGAACACAAATGCAGCCTTCTGCATCTTGGCACCTTGTCTAATGTCTGTTAGGACACACTGAGACACCATGCAGTAGTGGAACAGTACCTGGTGTACACAAAGATGTCTACAGCTTTACTGCATGATTGAACATGTACAGACACTAAAATAATGCCTTTCATAACTAAATAACTTTATTCTCCATTCTTGGGGATATCCAAAGGCTGTCTGGACATGGTCTGGGGCAACCACCTCTGTCTGAGCAGGATGCTTGGACCAGATAACCTCCAGAATTCCCTTCCAACCTCAACCATTCTGTGACTCAAACATTGTTTCACCATTGGAGAAGCAATACAAAAACTATCTGTGGTTGGATTTAAAATTAAGAATATTCTCCCAAAGGGACTGTGTGTCATCTTCAAGACAGCTCTTCACTGGCAGTTTGATATTTGTCTCCAGCTGTCTGACAACAACCCTTGCTGCAGACAATCAGTTCCTACTACCATACCCAAGGAGAATATCTGCTAAACACCATTGAGAAACGAGAGATTTCTGCTAAATATTTTGCAAGTAGAAGAAATAAGGGATCAACCACATGAAGGTGGAAATGTCACTTCCTGAAAATGAAGGTCACACCCTCTCTGGTGGCCCCATTGACAGCAAAAGGAAAAAAAGAAAAGGAAAAAGAAAAGATTCTGTGATGCACTTGGAGAAGTCTAGAAGCGTTGAAGAAGCACTACCTAAATGGGACAGACCCAGCAAGAGATAAAAGACATCTCACTGTAGCCAGCTGCTGCTTTGCCAGTTGTCTAAATGCAAAGTAAGTTGAAGTAACACAAATAGATCTGATATGCACAAATATGCATCTAGGAGCATATAAGCCTTATATATGTGCATAGAATCTCTTTTCTGACCTCTGGACTTGTGTCTCTCCTTCAGAATTGTGACTAAACCAAAATTAGTTAAAGATCTGCTCTTACATGTTAATTTGCTTTAGCAACAGGCTTTTCCCCCACCCATCTCCAATAAACAGACCACATAGACCAGATCCTGTAGATTATGCTTTTTAACAAAGAGGTCCCGTGTTAAACAGCTACAGAAACAGGGTCACCAGTGATTTGATTAACACAGGTTTTGCCCTCTGCATGTGCATTCCCTAGCATAGACAAGCACAAATGCAAAGGAATAATTAATAATAATCTGGTAAAAAAAAAGCAATTATTGTTCGGATGGGGAAGAAGGAGTCTCAATGGTATATGACAGTATATGACACGACTTCCAGTCCCTTAGTGTCTGTGAACCTGTTCCATGTTTCCTCACAATCTCTTAGCAAAGGGAGTCATGTCAACTGAGTGAACCCTTCCTGGCTCCAAGAACAATTTCTAATTCAAATACTTCCTATCCAAACCAACACACACCTTTGGCAAGCTTGGGTATGGTTTCCAACAGGAGACATTAAGCTAAAGCTCATCAAGGGTTTTAAATGAGACAGCGCTTCTCTGGCTAGCCTTGGATGAAGCCAACACTTCATGCCCCATGTACAAATGTAATTGCCTACCCTCTCCCTTGTCTCATTGGTGAGGAACTTGGCACATTCACTGTAGTTTGCCCAGGTTCGGTTGTTGCCTGGAACCAGCTCCCAGCTTCCATTCAGGTCACACCGGCGATAAGCATGGCCTGTAGGAGAAACAAGAGGTGGTGTAAATGGAGCTAGACCTGGTAGAACAGGAGAAAACAACTGTTCAATCCAGGGGTGGATCCCAAAGAACTCGATGCCTCTTGCCTGCTTTGAAGCTCAGCCACAAGAATCCAGTTTCTATCTCCTTAGCAATCTTACTAGTTTTCTGATAAACCCCAGAGAGCAAACAAGTTGCACTTAGTTTAGGTCAAGATAGTGGCTCTAAAATCTAAAGAGAGCAAGTGTAAAGTTCCAAAGCACAGTATCATTCTCATAGTTGCAGCACTCTCTATGAAAAAAACCACAGCAATCTTCATTCTGCTGCTGCTCCTTTACAGATTTGGTGTATCTCAAGGTAAAGTTTTCCATGGTCACCCTCCTTTCGATGATGGAAAGGGAGGAGAAGGCATGGTTTCATCTTGTGACAGCTCACAGATGAAAACGTTCTCATTCAGATGTTTGTGTGGGGATACAGTTGCATGGATTGCGTACCAAAATTCTCATTATAGTTAATGAGGATGAGACCAGTTGAGAGATCTGCCTGCCCAGTGACTACAGAGGGAGACTCTGTAGATACATCTAAGATGCTCTCTGCCCTAGGTGGCTTGACCAGTGGATATCTAAGAGGTGAGGAATCCATGCTCTGTTGGTTTATGGAAGAAAAAGAGACAAGTCACTTGTTCCTACTGGACCCTAACCTGAAATGTATGTCTTTGGAAAAGGTCATCTCTCAAGGGTTGGGCTTGCTTGGATCATAGTTTCTAATAGAAAAGGCAGGACATACTACATGCAATCAGAGTGCACAGAAATGTAATTACTTATATTCTGAAAACATCGGCAGGGCTCTGCTGGGAGTTTATCTTAGTTCTCTAACTGTGCAGGCCTTGGGTGCAGAGCCTTGCCTGAGAAAAAGAGAATGCATTCGCTTTGGAAATACACTGAGGGGTGAGTGTGCTTCAGTTGCTTCTAAAAACATGCACAGACTTTGCGGCACCAGAAGTGAGCCAAGAAATGCGGTGCCTGAGGGAAAGTGTGATAGGGAGGAATTCACATGTTCTGGTTTACCAGCACTGTTCTCAGATAGCCACCGTAGGGGTCTGGGCAGTGAGTAGGGGTTAGAAAGAACAAACTTGTGAAGAATATAAATCAGGAGGATATCTTGTAGATTTCTATCACTACCTGAAGTCTGTTTCAGCAAACAGATGTGAGTTCGTCATGCTGCAAGACTACCTAATTGAAGTTATAACCCATTGTGCAGGTGGGAAATTTATGTTAAAACTGGGCTTTTCTCTCAATATATGTATATATTTCTTTACTTCTTTTTCCTTGGCTTTACCCTTGCTTGTATAAGAGTCACCATGTAAGAAATTCTAAAGGGAATTTCTAATTCCATGACCCCCAGGTCTCTCATTGCTGTGGTTTTGCTGACTGTGAGTACAGCACCTACCTTTGTGATTGAAGTCATAGATGTACTCAGGACATGGCATCGCCACCACTTTGCCCGGCACACCTTCTGGCCAGCAGACAATACCATCCCACTCAGGAAGACAGAAGCCATCTGTGGAAGAGACACAAGCATGAACAACAGTCACCATTTTGAAAGGATTGCCCATGGAACAGTCGGCAACACCAGGACTAATCTTGGGCATCATTGCCATTTTCCTTTTAGCATTTAGCTCCAGAAGGTTTTGGTTTAGAAGGATGTGTTCAGCAGTGGGACAACAGGGAGGCAGAATCATAGAATGGCTTGGGTTGGAAGGGACCACAAAGATCATCCAGTTCCAGCTTCCCTCCTGCAGGCAGGGATGCCACCCACTAAATCAGGCACCAACTCAGGCTGCCCAGGGCCCCATCCAACCCAGCCTTGAAAACCCTAAGGGATGGGGAATCCACAACTTCTCTAAGAAAAATCCTGTACTAAGGAGTTAAGTTCTGCTGTGGCTACATCACTGTGAGGCTCATAACAGTCAGTTCAGGCCTCCCTGAAAGGCACTTACACCCAGATTAGATTGTGATTTCATGCCTAGACACCATCAAACCAAATTCAGCCATTATTTACATCAGCCAATGCTATGGTACATTGTTATTTACATCAGCCAATGCTATGGTACACCACAATGCTTTGCTGCTTTCTGAGATGTGCTCACTTACCTAATTCTGAGTGCATTTTAAGTAACCCTAAGTCCATCAACGATCAATAGGGAGGTCCCATGGTAATATTTTTAAGAGCAGGTACAGAATATTTTGTTATGTTGTTACATAAGCAGTAAAGTGATGGAATCCCTGTTTCCTCCCTCGTCTGGCACTTTTTGTCTATAACTTTGCTTGTTCAAGCTTCCCTCTCCCTCTCCTTCCCAGTGATGTCGTCATGGAGAAAGATGCAGGCCATGCACTGATTGATTTGGAGCCCTGCCCATGCTAATTGCCTGGCAGTGCACACATGCTGATTGACCAGCTGCTGCCTGCAGCCAAGCACAGCTTACAATGATTGAGTTTCCCCAGGTTTTCTCCTTGCTTACTCACTGTTTTGGATTTCTGCATTTTGCTCAGTCACCAGTTTTCTCTAATTGAGCAGGGAGTGCACAGGAGAAGAATACCATGGGATTTGTTTGTCTGTCTGTTCTACAACCTCCTATCTTTTTTGGAATGAAATGGTGGGATGGTTCTTGATGGATTTTTCTTTAAATCATTATTGTTCTTCCCTTTTGTACACTGAAGAAAGCTAAAATACCCCCGACAGAGGAACCCTGCCTCCCCCTGGAAAGGTCACCTCTGTGCAGGACTATCTCTTCCTTGTGTGTGGTTTGTTTGCAGAAATCTATGATCAGTGCTTAGTGCAAGGAAAAGGAGACACAAGTCAAGAAAAATGTCCTTTCCCATCTTTTAAGTTTGCTTTGCCAAAAATTGATGGGTATGTAAATATGTATTTTAAATACTTTGATGCTCATCTTGCAGTTTGCAGGAGCTTGAAAATTCATGGAATCATAGAACTATTTGAATCAGAATTGACATTTAACGTCCAATCCCCCTTGCAATGAACAGTGGACACCTACAGCTCCATCAGGTGCTTAGAGCCCCAGTCAGCCAGCCTGACTTTGGGCATCCCCAGGGACATGGGGTGTTCACAACCTCTGGGAAACCTGTGCCAATGTCTTGCTACTCTTATCATAAAAAAACCTTTTTCTTTGCATCCAGACTAAATCTCTCCTCTTCCAGTTTGAAACCATTTTCCTCTTGTCCTATCACGATGGGCTCTGGCACAGGCTACCCAGGGAGGTGGTGGAGTCGTTGTTCCTGGAGGTGATAAAAAAAACTTTTAGATGTTGTTTAGTGGGAAGATACTGGTGATAGGTGGATGTTTGGATGATCTTAAAGGTCTTTTCCAACCTTGATGATTCTATGACTCTATGACCAAATCCAACCTAGTGCTTGCATACCCCTTCGCATTGGGCTGCATTAACTGTACCCATTGGTTAAGATCTAGCTAAAGCAACATATTTGAGATGGAAAGCTGACAGTGGTGAATCTGACCCATCTCTGCGTTCAGAGCAGTCCCTGGACTCCATGCTAATAACAGGCCTCAACAAAAGGAGCTTATCAGCAGCATACAAAGTGTCTGACAGGGAGAAATTACATGAAAATCAAAATAAAATAGAACAGCCTGCTCTTATCTGCAAAAGAGCTCCAATAGCAAAGAAACGATGAGCACAGCCAAGATCTCAGCATGTTTCTTCAATATCAAAGCCAACGTCTTTGCAATCTTTCAGCCCAACTGTAATTTATCCTTTATGATGCATGTGCTTTCACAAGATTAAATAAGAATCCAGGATTGCTTTAAAAACCTTTGGCTGGTGCGATGCCCTCCAGGGTCGGAGCTGACAGTGATCAATTCAGTTTGCTGGTATTTTGGGACATGAAAAACAACAGAAAAGCTCATCATTTAACAGCCTGATTCCTCATCTTTAATTTAGTGTTGATGAAAAGGACTAGCCTAATCACTGCCTACCATCTGAAGCATTAACTGAGAGTGGGGGCAGAACAGCTGACATTCCTTGGCATTAGTGTGATAAAAATGAGGAAGATGTTCAGTGCATGTTCTCTGTTCTGAGGATGTTCTCTGCATTGGAGGAAGAACAGTATGAGGTTTTCCTATCCATGAAAGCTATGTAAGCCCTGTCCTTTGGCTAATTATCTTGCAGGATGGATTATACCATGAAAAGGTTTGTTTATTTTTTTCAGTTCTGTATAAACATCAAAAGAAAAAGAAGGGGAAAAAAAAAAAAAAGCACCACAAAATTTGGATTAGGACAAATGTTATTTCTTCTGAGTTCTTACTGCAGAGAAGAAAATAAATAAGGATTTCATTTAGCCCTCAAAGTGCTGTTACCTAAAATAAAATAAATTCTTTTTTACCAAATAAACTTGGGTCAGCTTAAAAATGAAAACTATGGATAAACAATATTGAGGAGAGAAAAAGAATCATCTGAATGCCGTGCTTTGAAACACTGAAAGGCCCTCCACTTCTCTAACGTGTTCAGAACGACTTGCAAAGTTCAGCCTTCATTTGTAAGCAGATTAATTAAAAATTGCTCGGCAAGATTTGGTCAGAAAGAATTCATCTGGAGAAGTACTATTATGGTAAGAGTGGTCAGGCACTGGCAGAGGTTGCCCAGAGATGGTGGACACCCTGTCCATGGAGATACCCAGGGTCAGGTGGGATGGGGCTGTGGGTGTCCCTGTTCATTGCAGGGCGGTTGGACCAGATAGCCTTTAAGGGTCTCTTCCAATTCAAACAGTTCTATGATTCTAAGTACCTGGTGATGATTCTAGAAAACAGAATACACAGTGATTTGTTTTGGGATACTTTACGTCTTCCTAATCTCCCCAGAAAAGCAGAGGGTTGAAGGCACTGTGCTATTAGGACCCTTCTGGATTGCTGCAGTATCACTTGGGCAATCTAGGGGGACGTCAGCTGTCCCACAAATGTAAAAAAAAATACACCATCTTTGCCTCATCTCCCTGCATTTGAAAACTTTCAGTGCTTTTGTGTATTCACCCATAGAAATGAACCATATGGAGATCTGATGGGACTCAATCTTCAGAAAGCATCTGAGTCTCCCAAGCAGCATAAATTAATCTGTTGTAATTATCATAGACTATTATGACACAGAATCATAGAATCACAGAATGGCCTGGGTAGAAAAGGACCACAATGTTCACCCAGTTCCAACCCCCTGCTATGTGCAGGGTCACCAACCAGCAGACCAGGCTGCCCAGAGCCACATCCAGCCTGGCCTTGAATGCCTGCAGGGATGGGGCATCCACAGCCTCCTTGGGCAACCTGTTCCAGTGCTTCACCACCCTCTGGGTGGAAAACTTCCTCCTAATATCTATCCTAAACCTCTTCTGTCTTAGTTTCAAATCATTCCCCCTTGTTCTATCCTGCCCACCTCTTCATCATCCTCTAAAAGAGTAAGAAATCTGTCATCATTCCCTCCCTGCTAATTTCTTTGTGAGCGATGATTTGTAGAGACCACCCGCACATCAATTCCTTCTTCCATTGCCCTGCTGTCTCTACTCTGGTCTGCACAGCCACGTGGCACCTTTACCATTAACGTGATGGGATGATGGTTGGACTAGATGATCTCAGTGATCTTTTCCAACCTTAATGATTTTATGATTCTGTGATTCTAATTTCACCATCATCTCGAGGACACTGGTGTGATAATTGGGACCGACTGGACCAACATCTGCATCATCTCTCTCCAACTTTCTTCTGCTTTGTTCAGTCTGGAGGTCATTTAGAGTAGATGATGGGGAGGAAAGATTCCACACTGGCATTGTGCTGGAATCCAGACGAGACTTGTTTTTCTGTTTTCCCAAATATTTCCTCAAAATATTTTCTCTTAGTTTATAAAAATATTAACACTGCTAAGAACTCAGCTTCTTCCTGCTGTTTTCCAGGTCATTTCTCAAAACAGATCCACAATGAATTACAGGAAGAAATCTGAAAAATGCCCAGGAGTTTCAGGAAAACAGTGTAAAAATCCACAAGCTGACAGTTTTTCTCCATGGTCATACTTTAGAAAAATCAATTTTACAAGTTTTTCATTTAAGCTGCCTTAAAAAATAATAATAATAAAAAAAATCCAATGCCTGCAAGCAATGTGCTTTTGGCATGATACAAATGAGTCTCTCCTGAGACAATATTGTTTAGAAGGATGGATAATCAGAAGGGATCCTGTTTTTTGTTGTTGATTGAAAAGCTCTTGACAAGGGCAGGTTTGGGACAGGAGGTCGCATGTTCCAAATGAACTGGGAATGTTAATCATTTCTTTCCTTGGAAGAAATGGTAGAATTTGCTGAAGATGTAAGCCAGAAAGAATGCATAAATTTGAAGAAAACAAGCAAGTCTCGTACATATCCCACATCTGAAGTGTGTTGGACACATATCAGTCATTTGGGCAGAGCTGAATGGAGGATACGGCTTGTGTCTCAGGCATGTACATCAATGGGAGAAGCTCCTCTGCATCCAGAGTTGTAGCTGTAACACTTCTGGATGGAGATAGGGAAGGTGGGAATGGCACTGCCTCTGTCATCTCTGGCAAAACTGGGCTGGGACTTGTGTTTGAAGAGAGTTTGTGGGCACTCCTTCAGTCAAGAAACTTAAACTCTTAAAATGGGTTCAGCAAAACCATTTGGCTAAGGAGCTTGATGGATCCAACAAGAAGGTACTGTCTACAGTTGTTTCAAAAAGAAGAGATGTTCATGGGGCAAGCTGCTTTGGTTAGCAGTTCTGGGGTCCTTATTGCTGCCTGTCCCCAGAACCTGGCATAATGCTTTCATTCATCAGATTTCAACCCCTGATATATATATATTCAAGCCTCTGTCCTCTGCCTGCACTTTTGGAATGCAAAGCTGTCACAGTAGGGTTCCAGCAAAGAGGACTTTTAGGGTGGGGAGATTTTGCTGGTGGCCCTGGAGGAAAATAAAGTCCTGATCTACTGAAATGAACAACACAGAACAACACCGGTTCTTCTCATCCTATTGGTAAGCATTGTGAATGAAGATGAGCTACATAAATGGGAGAAGATACATAAAGAAATGTGTTTTAAATGGCAATGGACAAAATTAATACTAGAAATTAAGACAGAACTCCTACCCATCAGATGAGCTTTGTTCAGAATGACGTCTCTAGGGAGAACAGGTTTCATGTTCCCAAGTGATTTTAAGGTGGTATCTCACTAGATTAAATGAAGACTGCAGCATTAATACGACAGTCTGAATTATTCTTTCCTTCCTAAGGACAAAGAAGACAATCCAACCCCTCCTATAAGTGCTTGATATGCTCTCATCTCTTGGTCTTGAGATACTTTGCTCATCACTTCCTCAATATAGAAGAAACCATTGCAGAGATCAGTGTCCCTTTTTTCTTCCCCTGCTATGCTGTTGTAAACGAAGCTCTGGTTTCCTGATGCTTTTACTTTGCTTCTCAGACCACCCAACTCAACTGAGGCCTCATTCTTTCAGATCCCTCTTAACAAGGGTTCTTCCTGGAAAATCTCTCATCTATACCAACACTGACCATCTCACTTGTGTTGCCAAGACTTCTGGTCATATTATTCACAGCAGGCTCTTTTCTGAGTAGTATAAGTGGGACCTAATAACACATGCTTTTTAAGTATATGTATACATTTATTCATTTCAAATGATGGGATTTCAGAATCATGCAGATCGGATTATTTCCCCAAGCATTCCCAGATTTGTTGCCATCAGGTTGAAGGAGGTGATCCTGCCCCTCTGTTCGACCATGGTGAGACCTCACCTGGAGTATTGCATCTAGATGTTGAGTCCTTAGTGTAGAAGATAGAGAAGCATTGGCACAGGTTGTCCAGGGAGCTGATGGATGCCCCATCCTTGGAGACATTCAGAGTCAGGCTGGACCGAACTCTAACCATCTGATGGAGCTGGAGGTTATCTGTTCATTGCAGGGGAGTTGGACTGGCTGGCCTTTAAAGATTCCTTCCAACTCAAGTGATTCTATGATAAAATCTTATTTCTCCCCCTAAAGCGGTTATTTCCCAGTTATTGGGTGCCTCATAGATCCCAATTGGCATTACTGAAAACCAAACATTAGAGGATAGCTTCTGCAGCTCTGGTTGCCTTTGCTGCCAGTCACAGCAGAGCAGCCAAACCCATGGAGACCATGGCCTAGTACATCAGTCCTGGGTGCTCTGAAAGCAAATTATCCAGATCTTCAGTATGAGGCTCTGAGACTCAAGTCTCAGTTGAAGTCAACCCCAAGGGCTCAGGGAACAAAATACCCACTGAACTACTGAGGGATGTGTGTTGAGAGAGATGGTGCTGAATGCTACTTTCACAGTCTTGTAGAATACCATGAGTTGGAAGGAACCTGCATGGATTGATGAGTCCAACTCCTTTCACTCAGTGCTTTCCCAAGGGGAAGGACTCAGGTCACAGCTCTGCAGAGGCCGTACCAGCACCACAAAATATTCACTTTGGCAAGTCAAAGCATTTGGAAACCCATCAGATCACTTTCTAGAAGCTACCAGCGCCTTAGTGAAAGGCACACTGTCAATTGCAATACACTGAGCATATATGTCAAAAATCCAATTTGTTTCTCTGCATCTTCATGCCATTTTATCACAGTTCATCTTTGCTCATCTTCTAAGGCAGCACTGTAAAATCCTCTGGGCAGGCCATATGTTTAGTTCCTGGAGGTTACTATTAAAGTACCCATTCATCTTGGACTGTCATGAATACTCTCTTACAGTAGCACCGTACTACAGAGTAGTTATAGTTGCATAGATTACCATAGTTTTGGAACAGATGTGCCTTACAGTTCTCCTTAGTCCCCGAGGGCTGAAATCTCATTGCACAGAAATTGTCTTCATTATTGCAAGCCAATAAAGTATTCAGGATGGTGCATGTAAATGCTGTTTGATGTCACTGCCGTGGGACTTGTGTTCCCTCTGTGCTGCCCACTGATCAAGTGGAGGAAAGAAGGGGAGAGGGGAATTTTGGGACCATGCCTTCTCACTGCTCATCCTCTAGAGTGCAGTGGGGGCTACTCTCTTATTCACTCCTGCCTGTTATGTTTTCCTTTTCTCCCCTCTCTGTTCTTTCCCCCTGAGTCTCAATTCTGATTTCTATGTGAATGGTACAAGCATGTAGAGAACACATTAAAACCATCTGTGAAGCTGCTTGGCAGCTGGGTAAATGCAAACATGGTCTTGAGGTGTTTATCTAGGGGTATGGAATATAAATCAGCCCAACTTATTCTGGCATCATGCAAGGCCTCAGGGAGACCACATTTGGAATACGGTGTGCAATTGTGGTTGCTCTATTACGGGAAGGACATTTGGTGGATTGGAAAGAGGCAGGGAGGAGCAACCAAAAAAATGACCTAGGATTTTAGGACAGGAGAGAAAGGGAGGGCTGGATGGCCAGTGTCTCTGTGTGGGGGTGTTAGGTGCTGCAGGTTTATTTCATGGCTGGCTGTCAGAGCACGTGTGTATCATATAGATCTCTAGGTGGGCATGTGTGAGGAAAGGGGTCTTAGGTTGCACTGTCTCTGCAGCACAACACAGCAGGAGCACATATCTGTTTTGGTGAAGGATGCTCTGCATGCCTCCAAGGACATTTGCATGGCTGGCTAGGAGCATTGCATGCATCCACAAAGACCTGTGTTTGTGAACAGGTACTGTGTTTTGGGCAACGTGAGGAGTGGGAAGGGATGTGTGGATGGAGGTCCTGCATGCTATTACTCAGAGACATTTGGTGGTCTGTGCATCAGCATTTAATAGGCAAAATACCCCTTGCATGCTCAGTGCTGGAGGAACTGGACTTCAGAGGGGAAGGACACATGGGGCTGGGAGGACACAAGGACAACACATTGCTCCTTGTCACAGTAAGGCAGAATGGGAAAGCCACAAAGTTATATGTGCTAAAAGGACACAGTTGCAGAGAGATGGCCACCATGACATCGCTAGCCCATTTCACATGCTATCTGTCCCCTCACAACCCAACAGATGAACTACCACCTTCAACATCCCATATGGTAACACCCAACATGACAGTACTGGCTGGGCTCATCCAAAGCATCCTTCTGTCCTCATTCTGTGGAATCCAGCTCTTCCAAAACTCTCCTAATCTCCCTTCAGGAGCTGATAGCACTGATCAGAAATCATTAAATATAAATGTAGAAATAAATGCGGCAACAAGTATTTCAGTGCAGCTGTGCGTACTGCCATTCACCCATTCTCCATATACACATGAACCATTTACACCTACTGTTACCTCTAAGAACTGTTCCTTCTTTGCACTGAAAGACCCATAACTGCTTAGAACACGTTTCTCAGTAGGACTGGAAATCTTTAGCCCATAAACCTTTGCAGGTTTTGCACAAACAGGGAGAGGGTAGAAAGAGTAGGAAAAGATAATGGTGTTTATATTGACCTGGGGCGTGCAGGGAACTGAACACACTTGTGTCCTTTTACTTCAAGGCCACCTGAGGATACTCCCTACCTCTGAGGACAGCCTGGCAGGGTGGATGACCAAAGGAAGATGGTGTTGGGCCTCCGGAGAGAAAACCTGGTGCAGAAACTGCTTCTACAAGCCCAGAGATTGCCTAGGCTTGGGTACAGGTCCTTTAGGGACAATGGAGCAATAAACACAGGTGGGCAACCCACATAGCTTGGGTAAAAACACATGGCTTCTCAACTAAAAATAACCCCTCTCCCTAGCAAATAGGTTTGTTATTAAAAATAATAATAACAATAATACAAGGAAAAAAACACAACCATTTTGAGGCAAGCTGCAACACACCGAAGGCTCTGAGAAAAGACTGCCGATGGCCTTCACTAATAACAGGTTTGTGTAAGAATCTCTCCTCCCCCACAAAATGTCCCATCTCCTTTTCCAAACCAGGCAAAGACAGGCTTTTAATTCACGGGTGAAAAAAAAAAAATCAGGGCTGATGGCTTACGGCTGGGAATTTCACTTCATCCCCTTCCAGGTTTAACTTTGGGGTGGCATCAGGCTGCCCACCATGGCTGAAATCTAATATTTATGTACGTAGATGAGAAATTTTAGGGTTTCCTGTTCTTTCTGCAAGTCTTTCATCTAGAGACTATATTTAAAGGGGGGGAAAAAAAAAAAGAAGAGAAAAAATGAGAGAAAAGAAGAAAAGAAGCCAAATGCTTGTGGGGACAGAGGTTTTTTTCCTTTTTTTTGTGTGTGTGTTTGTTGTTTGGGTATTTTTATTTATTTATTTAAATTTATTTTAATTTTTGAGCATCTTTCCCTCAGTCCATTAGCTAAAAGTGGCAGATGAGGAACATATCCTGAAAGACAGATGTGAGAAAGCACCACATGGGGCTGTACCCATGTCAGCCCCACTTCATGTGGGTTAGAGTCCATGGTAAGTCCTGGGGCTCAGAGTTGTGGTGGTTAACCTGGAGAAAACAGCACTGTCTATCAGGTCTGTGCCAGGAGGACACAGGGGTCTCAGTCCTCTCCTAGCAACTTTAGAACTAATGAAAAGTCACATTTTTAGGGGACAAAAAGGGGGATTTGGAGTTTGTACAAACTGTGTTTTGGTACTGCTGAAGAAAGCTTACATATATATATATAAATTTATTTGCTAGGTTTTTCTTATAGACTATGGACTCTGCTAGCAGTATCAGGTGGAACAGACACACATCCCTGCTCTCCAGAAATGCTTGGTGAGTCTATGATGCATTCCGATGCTCTTAAATCCATAGAACCACAGAATCACTAAGGTTGGAAAAGACCTCTGAGACCACCAAGTCCGACACCAACCCATCCCACCGTGTCCACTGACCATGTCCCCACATGCCATATCTCTATGGTTCTTGAACACCAACAGGGAAAGTGACTCTATTTCTTCCCTGGGCAGTCTGTGCCACTGCATCACTGCTCTTTTGGAGAGTAAAATTATACTAATATCCAACCCAAACCTGCTCTAGTGCAACATGAGGCCATCTCCTGTCATCCTATTGCTGTTGTCTGGGAGAAGAGGCCGACCCCCACCTCACTACAACCTCCTCCCAGAGGAATGTAGAATCTAATAAGGTCTTCCCCTCTCCGTGGAATTCCTCCAGATTGATCCAACCCAATTCCCTCAGCTGCTCCTCATAATAAGACTTGTGAAGCCCCTACCACTGTCAAAATGGGATTTAGGTATGTGCCTTGTTAGATTGCATCCGCCTTATTTCAACTGAGCAAGACATTGCTGAGCCATGGCAGTAGATAATGCATTTGAATACTCCACTTGACAGCTATTTGCCTGGTCAGTTTTTCAGGGCATGGGCCAAGGATCAAAAAAAAAGTTAAAATTAAGACAGATTTTCTACAGATTTCGAAGTTTCCTTTCAATAAACATCTCCTTCCCATGTTTTTAAGAAAGTGAACACCACTACCTTCCATGCTCCTGTCAACCTCTTTCTTTTTTTTCCCCCGACAACGAGTTGTTCAACTTTTAGGCACGCTAGCCAGGTTTTACAGGCTTTTTCAGTAGCTGCAGCTACATGGAATCAGCCCTGACACAAAGATTAAACCAACACTGGCCAGATCTGTAGATGTAGGTTGACAGGGACAACAACTTCAATAGCTGTTTCAAAAGACTTCACCTGGAAACTGCTGCCATTCGGCACTGCAGCACAAGGCACAGACACCTGCTAACTACATTGCTAACTACCTGCTTCCAGAAGATAACACAGCTTGATTTGAGATCCTTATCTCTTCTGGGCTTGTGCTTACTGAAGGAGAGCTAATGAAATCTATGCACAGGCAGGATCATATTTTCCAGTCAAAGAGCCTATGCTGGTGTATATTTCCAGCCCAAATTCAAGCCCAAATTGGAAGAGTGCTGCACAGAAACCTGCTCCTCAGTCTTGTCCAGTAATGCTGGACTCATAGGTCCCTCCTGCAAATGGTCTTCTTCACTCACACTGAAGTGTGAAGAAGACATTTCTAACCTGTGATTAACAGGCAAATGTTAAGAGTGCAAAGCTACAGGGAGAAAAAGGGACCAGCAAATATCAGCACAAGAGTTTGATTTTGGGCTGGTCTGGACTATCCTCTCACCTCTTAAGACTCACAGACCTTACTGCAATCCTGATATATCACATTATTCTGAACAAACATTAGCGTGGGGGGAAAAAGTGCTGAAGCATGGAAGAAAGCAATGAATCTGAGACAGATCAATGCCCTCACTGAACTGAATGGGAGTCTGCCAGTTCATACCAGGCAAAGAGCTGGCCTGAGAGATACACTCAGCAGTGTGATGAGGAAAAAAGGAGGAGAATCCATGGAACAGCAGGAAATTTCAAATGTGTTTTCCTCATTTCAAAACAAAACCAAAGGCTTCAAAGTGACCGTGATGATGAGAGTTTTGAGTTTCAGTCAAGTGGGATATGTCCAAAGACTTTCATTACTTTCAGTCCACCTGGATTTGAATCCTTGGAGCCTCACCTTGAATTCCAGGACAAAAGGAAATGTGGTTTGTGGTTTGTGCCCTGGCTGAAGAGTAAGGAGATGAGAATCCAAACTTTGGCTCTGCCACAGACTCTCCTTTGAGTTCGGAGGTGAGGCGTTGAATATCCCTGTGCGTCAGCTCCCCAGAATGAGGGCAGCAACCCTACCAAGCTTTTATGCCAGTTTACGTGATATTTTGTTCTATCTAAAAACGTAGAAATTAAAAATATATATATATATATATATATATATATATATATATATATATATATAAAATCAGGGTGTCCCAGATTCACTCACTGCTTCCAAAAATACACACCATTGCCTATTACAGAATGGAGCAAATGATGTCACTGTGCTGCCATTGCACCCAAGCAGAGGCAGAATTCAAGTAGCCATCTGCCAGGTGGTATCTGGCAAGGGATGGCCAAGCTTTTGAAGAGGGATAGCCAAGCATCCATGGAACAGCATGGTAGCAGTCAGCAGATGCATACACCCCTGGATGTGCAATTGAGCTACGTAGGTGGAATTAGAGGAGGCAACACGGGATAAATCGCCTTGGGTTTCCAAAATGTTTGATGTTTAGCAGGCAATGCTCAGTGCTTACCCCAGTACCTTTCATTCCTGCTCCTCTCTATGATGATCTATGATGATCCTCTTTTTTATGTGGCTGTATGAGGAAGCTGATTCAGCTGAAAAAACAAACTTCCTCCAGAAAGACTCTTTCTCAAGCTCGCCATTTGCCCCATTTGGTCCTGCCCAAACCTGCATGCTAAGGAGAATCTGAAACAGCAAATTAAACCATGATTTCCGTGCTAAGAAAATAGGTCTCTGCACATGGGTGCTGTCTCCATCATCCATTTCTGCTAGTTGGCTGAACTGTATGATCAAGGATATAGATGCATGTTGAACTCACTCCTTGTACTCCAGGGTACAGAGGTGCCCTGTGGGACCAGATAAGATGCAACCCACAGTCAGGAGCCCATGGGACTCCATCTTCTCCTTGTTGGAGAGGTGAGATATTACTGCTGTAAGGTCTTCTGGCTGCCTCTGAGCTGGCAGAAAAAAACAACACTCCATTCAGTCTAGTTCAAACACAGGTATGCTTCTGAAGTGTTGACAAGATCAGATTTGCAGGAAGAAGCCCTCAAGGAGTGTTTTGGGGAAGCAGGGGCTGACTGCAGAAGTGTGCATCCCATAGTTTAGAGGGCTGCAAGAGGGAGGCATCCCTGCATGCAGATGGCAATGGAAGCTTACTTATCTCAAGATCCTCTTCCGATGCTGTTCTGAAAGCTGTAACACTGGATGGAGAGGGGGGGCAGACAGAACTCCACAGCGGAAATATGAGAGTCAGCCATCAGGCTGCACAGCAGTCTTACTTGGCACAGAGCTTGAGTGAGTATCTAGTGCAAAGTAGCTCTAAAACAGCCATAGGGTCGAAGGCCTCATTTCCTGTAACCTTTGTGGTTAAGAGCTTCCCTGGAGAGATGGGACTCTCAAGTCCTGAACTGCTGCTCATTGACCTCGGCCAGGGGTTTTATGCTGGAACTCTCTCCTTTCCCAAACATCCTACACCGCCAGGCTCTCTGCTGGGCTATCCCACAGATGAAGCTGCTGCAGTGCTCCCAGAGTGATAGTGGCTGTGCAAGAAGATTAGAGCTGGGCAGCTTAGACCCGGCTCTTGCTCTAGTGTTTTTTTGATACTTTCAGATAGAGTGAAGTAGAACTAATGGAAGAGATTTCGGTTTCCTTTTTCACCCCTCACATACCAGTCAGTAATAAACAACTAAGTAAGAAAGACTGAAGAAATCTCATCCTTTGACAACTGTGTGATGTGCTTTCCTTATGACACTCAAAACAGATAATCTACCCAGCATCTACTGTACTGGAGTCATCAATCCTCAATACCTGAGCCCCGAAGGGTACAGGGAGGACGTAATCTCTACAAGAGTCTCAATATCCCTATCTTGCAACTCTAAATCACCTCAGTTAAACTAATAGAAATGCTTATTGGAAAGGACCTCTTAACATTTCTTGTCCAGCCTTCAGTCTTTTTAAGACTGAGCCAACCCAAAGTTAGGTCAACCATGGCCTTGCCTATCCAACTTTTGAATGCCTCTACAGATAAGTGATCCCACCACCACCCAAGCAAACTATTTCTGTTCTGGGTACCCTCATGGTGATCACACCATCATCTGTAAGCACATAACAATGTATCCTATGTGTTAGGTGGTTCATCTAAATAGCAATTGTGTGTTTAATCTGTGATCAATTTCTAGAGACATTTGTTATCAAAAGGTGCCCTCCTCCATCCACCAACTCTAGAAGGAGCCTGGATGTTCAAGCTCATCATCAGCACTTCGACCACTTTGGCTCAAATTCATAATGTCCTCTGATGGAAACAATTTTTGACTTATAGGCATAGAAATAGTGGCATATTGATGACATGGGCTGCTGTTATTATTAAACTAGAGGGCTACGTGGACACGAGCAGATCTCTCTGACTGAAGAATCATGCTTTATTTTCTGGAAAGGCCAGGTCTTTCTGAATCAAAATACAAACACATTTTGGGGGATAACTGTCCCACGTCACTACAAGTCCAAAGTCGTGACAGAGGAGGCCTGGTGGGGTGGTAACACAAGAATAATCCTTGTGCCACCCAAAGAGAAGCTCCTCAGGAACACTTTGAGCAGTATCACAGGAGACTGCCTAAAGGCCTGGAGTGGTCACTCAGGATTTATAGTGCTCCAAGTCACAACCATTGTGCCCCAATGCATTCTGTACGTAGGGAGTTGGTACATATTAATTCTGGGAATTGTGTTGCCCTTCCCAGATTTTTTTCCATCTGTGGTGAGGGAAGAAGCAATGGGACTAAGTCCTCCATATGGCTGAGAAGAGCACAGCCTCATATGTCCCTGGGTGATTAGCACAAATAGAAACCAGACCCCAGTTTCCATATCAAAGGATGATGGGACTGGACCTAACCACTTTTCACATTGAGTTATGAAGCTTTTGTACGAAGACTAAGCATATAAGCTTTAGTCAAGCAATGTGATTATGCAGATTACTCTCTTTTGTTCTATCACCCTTTAGCCCTCTAGAAGGTCTAAAGCCACCCACCCCTTCAGACTCATGGAGCATGTAGGAGTGGGCACACCACGGGATGGAGTTTGAGCTAGTCTATTCACTAATACCTTAAGGCACTATTATTTCATGTGTACAGGGCTGTCTATAGTCTAAAGTATCCAAATGGCAGCCCTTCCACTGAGTGGTTAGCTCTTTTCCAAATTGCATAACCCTCTGTCTCTGACCATCTCAGAGATGTTCTGGCAACTCACTGCCTCATGGAATGCAGCTCTGAATTGCTGAGTGCTGAGGAGTCACACAGGTGCTGCCAAACAGCATTTTACATCTCTTAGGAAAGGTCATGGAAAGATTAATCGTGCCTTTGGATTGGGGAATCCCTTAGAAATGAGTTTGATCCTATTATCTATTGCTGATGATTGCACTGAGTCTTTACAGCCTTGACTGTACTGCTGTAGTGTATCAATCAAGACTGTTATTCTTCCTTTTGACTATGCTATTTGGGATTGAGCAGAGATTTTCTACAGAAGATGAAGCAGCAGATAAATGAATTTATTACTTGGGCAGCTCCAGATACTTTTTCCAAGGCCAGGACTCTGCATGGATCCATGGGATGTCTGAATAACACAGGATGACTCCTCTCTGCCACAACCAAAGGAAGAAAGAGCCTCGCAGTTGGAGTCAGAACTTAAAACACAAGCAATCTCTATCATTTCATTCCTTTGTTCTAACAAAGTGACTGTGGTAAAGAGTCCGATGTCTGCTTCTTGGTTAGACACCATCACTGCCTTCCCAGCCCTACTGACACTGCTGCTGCCACTTAAGAGAGGTTAATGCAAAATATTGTTTCACACGGAAGGGTTAGACAATAAGGTGTGAGACCAAGACCAGCTGGTTGATAGCACCACATTCCAAGGTAGGCAGGTGGTCTAAACTATAACAGAAGGAAATGCCTTTGCACATATGGTCTTTAATGAGGCATTAATTGGGCACTGGGTGAACAGGACAAAGAAGCACAGAGGATGTGGCTTGAGGTTTTGGCTGATATGAAGCTGGAGGTCTGGAATAAAATGAAAGGTGGGGCTTTTACATCCCCTTCCTGTGATTTCCAACAGGACAAGGACACCAGGCAGGCAGGCACATCTACTCCAAAGTCACAGCTGACACTGAGGAGCTTTTCTTGACCTGGTGATCCAGTCTCCAAGTACTCCTGCCAGTAGGAAGAGTGATATCTAAGATGCAAGGGTGAAGGTGAAAGGCAATCTAACTTGTCTCCTTTCTCACATACAGTAGCAGAAAGGACAGAATGCCCACCCAGAACTCACTGAGTGGGTGCAAGATGCCTCAATATATACAGCCCTGATGCCAATAATTAACACATGTGAGACTGATGAAAGAAGTCAATGATGGATGATTATTTTGCTGCCCACATGAGAGTTCCCTTCCTTCTCCCTCCGGTCCTACATCTGGTAGCAATTTCATAGCTCCTAATAGAAAGAAGTAGATGAGAGGGGCTTAGTCAAGCTCAGGCCCATTTGAGGAGAGCAGAGACAGTATGCTAGAAGGAAACAGAAGGAATGTGGGTCAACTGTTTTGCTTCCCATAACACTTTTATCCTGCTGTAAAAGATGATAAGGTGTACATGTGGTTTGTGTGATCTCCCATGTGTTCCTTGGGCTTTGGGTATGATGATAAGGGCTGCAAATCCATGAGTGTAATTCTTGCACTCTCCAGACCCCTTGAGTTTATGACACATCATGCTATATAATCTAACTGAAAAAACAGTCTCCTGGGCTGCTTCACTCACATGCTCCAAGCTAAACACAACAGAGTTGGGGGGAAAGGTTGGTATTGTCCCAGCCATGCAGTCTGGGTTGCTATGGGAACACTCACCATGCACCTTGGGCACCTTGGCTTTCAGGTGTCGCTCGCACTTGGCCTTGGCTTTCAGCAGTAGGAAGATCTGCTCCTCTTTGGTGATGACATCATCAGCATCCACCTGCAGTGATGGGAAGAAATGAGGTTAAACCTCAGCATGGAAGAGCAGTGGGACTCAAACTACCGAGATAATGCAGGTGTGATCTGAATGCAAAATCTCCATTGCATAAGCAGTTTCCTCTACCAGCCTTGCTCTTTCCATCTCATTTCAGCAACTGGTGTCCCAAGCAACACCTTCTGCAAGATGCCACGTGGAATCACCTGTGCATATGGCAAAGTACGCATTGAAACTGCTTATGTCTAAAACATGCATGTACACAGGGAGAGATTTCTTGAGTGGCATATCTCAGCTTGGAGAGATGAGGCTACTACCCAAGGGGAAAAAAAACACAAATAATATTGGCACAGCATTTTTTAAACACTGGTCCTCTTGGGACATAGAAGCATAGTTAAATACGGCACTCAGAGAATGGCAAAGCAATGCTATGCTTCCTGACTCCAACCTCTTGAAAAACACTGGGTTAAATCATAAAAGGCTTCTTCTCCCTTTAAGAATCATAGCTTGGCATCATGAATGCAGTGCAGTTTCCAACTTCTCACTCCGGCCTTCAGCCATGAGGCATCAGGTTTTGTCAACATACTTAGGGGGTTTTGTGAGCTGATGGCATTTGCCCCTAAAGACCGAGGAACATCATCCTCCAGAGGTCAAGGGACAATAGTGGGGAAGTGGTAGAGGCAGAATTCTTTCCCCGGAAACTACTTGCTGATACAAGATGTGCAAGACCCTCCAAGGCACTTGCTCATCATGAAAACCCATCTTGCATCATGAAGATGGCATGCTGCCATTAGGCAAGGCTGCCTTCTGGAAGAGTAGACTAGGCTGGATCTATACAGGTGCTTTGCTCATTATAGCATATAGAGTTTTGACATAATGCAGTATGGCTGCTTTCACTGGGGAAAAAAACTTTACTCGGAGAGTGGTGAGGCACTGGCTCTGCTGCCTTGGAGTGGTTGTGGATTCCCGATCCCTGGAGATGCTCAAGGCCAGGTCGGATGGGGCCATGGGCAGCCTGATCCAGTGGATGGCAACCAGCCCATGGCAGGGGGTTGGAACTGGGTGATCTTTGAGGTCCCTTCCAACCCAAGCCATTCGATGCAGACCTTACCCTCTATGTGTTCTATGTATGTAAGGAAAGAGTTGGATGGTATCCATCCACTAGCATGCCTCCCTGTTGAACACATACTTGTGAGATCTTTCAGGTTTGGGTCATCCATGTGTACAGCAGAAGAGTCTCTGGGATATCGGGGCTGGGATCCATAAAATCACCTCAAAAGCTAATTTAAAGAATGAAGTGCCCCTGAGTGGAAGCTGGTGGCTGAGATATTGGACTGAAAGAAGAAAGCAATGTAGTAAGTTGGATAAAATCACTGCTTCCCTCACTGCCTCCATTTCCCTAATATTAGTCTATCTTGGTTAGACTATAAAAGCAATAGGAGCAGCAGTTACATTTCTCTGGATTTACATAAAACTAAGCAGTCACTTGTAATAGCATAATTTAATCAAGAAGGAATGCTGTACTGTGTTACAGAAATAAACAGTCTGTTTAGTTTTTTAAATGTATAAACTTATATTGACTGCTGGTGAGACTGGCACCACTCTACTCCTGTAATGCTAAAACTTATGGCAGCACTCCACATCCAGATGGACTGAGCAGGTCTGAGCATCAGTGCAAAGTACAAGCAGGCAAAGGAAAACACAAGAAAGAGAAGTGAATTGCCTATGGAGGTGACTGCTAGTCTCAGTCCCTCTGAAGCAGGGCAGACGTGACATTTCATTGTATTACTCCCAAACTACCATCTTCAGAATTAAGGTGCCTTCACTTATTTTAATGTTGTTCTTTCTGTAAAGCAAGATAATCTGTTCTCAAGACTTATTACAAATAACGTATTAATGGTTTGTGAAGTCCAACTTAGAAGTAAACACAGATTCTAGTTTACATGCATCTCTGTAGAGTGGAACAGTGGATGTTTGAGCAGCTGATGTAGTAATAGACAAGCAGATGGGTATCTAGGTCTGATAGTGGAATTCTGAGTAAAACAGAAGTATGTTTTTCTTGTCCTTGGAAAAAAAATCCACACTAAAATCCCTCTTCAAAACCACATTAATGTTAAGGCAAATGAAAGGCAACCCTTTCCAGATGTTTGGCCAGTTCACATTTAAGGCAATATCCAGCATTTCAACTCTTTCATTGGAAACATAAAACCTCTGGGTTAAACCCTGCTATCATTTATAGCTGCACAAATCCTGAATGATTCCACCAAAGCCAGTGGAGTTAGTCTGGATTTATAGTGGCTGAATGGGGCAGAGTGCGACCTCAGGCATTTCAAATAATTCATCCCTTCTGTGCCTTCACCCTGAGATTCCTTCAGCCATGCTTTGTTGAGGGAGCAGCTCCTGCCAGCACGATGTATAGTCTCCAGGCTAGGCACAGAAAATGAATTTCATTTCCCAGAAGCAGAGCTGAAGCACTGAGCACTGTGCCCAGGGAAGAGTAGAAAAGCTAGAACAGGGCTTGGAATGGAATGGTTGTCAGTCTTATAATTCCAATACCTGATGCACTAGCTGAAAGAATATCTCCCCACTTCCTCCCCAGACTGATGAGTACAGAGAGAAATGTTTAAGCCTTTGATGTTCCTAGATGTTCCTTGAGCAGGGTGTTGGACCTCCAGAGATCCCTTCAGACCTCAACCCTTCTGTGATTCTCCTTGGCTGAGAATGATGAAGCATAATGGAATCTGAGAACAAGTTTTAAGACCGTAAAAATTATCTTTTTTTTTTTCCCCCCAGTAAATTTGTGACTATTTTCAGTCAGCATATATACAGGATGTGCTAGTTTTCAAATGGGATGTATAGGGTTTCTATCTGTCATTCGACTCAGAAGTCTGATCAAGTCCCTCTACTGCACTTTCATAAACCCCATCTTAACAGAGAGGAACATCTCTTACTTCAGTCATGCGTTATTCACACTATCTAATTGCAAAATAGATACACTCAAGAAATTAGACATATTTCAATCAAGCTTAGCAAAGCTTCCTCTTCAACAAACAATCTCGATTATCTGATCCAAATGCACTGTGGAGAGGCCTTGCTGCCAGGCAGCAAAATAAGCATCTCTACTTTCTGATACAGGAAGGTCTTGAGTCACCAGCCACCAGGAACCAGAAGCTGATAGCTGTAAGAGCTGTTTATAGCTCTGAAGACCTCAGGCTGGCAGCTCCTGGGGATGCTCTGCCAGAACAGGTCAACTCAGTAAGGCTATTTTTACATTACTATAGAACCTATGGTACCTTTTCAAGGCAACAAAACATCATACCCTGCTGTGCATCTAAGAAAATACATGTACATTTAAGACATGCTCCAGCATGGTATGCTCAGCACAATCTATTCTGTGCACCTACTCTTCAGGACTAGGGAAAAGTAGATTAAGGGAAGATACCAGTATTTCTTTTAAGCTGCAACCCACGTAGGCTTATATATTCAGCACTTCTATCATTTTCACTAAGAACCTCTACTACCTGCCCAGAGCTCAATACTTCTTAATCTCTAATTCACTGGACACACATTAGTCAGTAGAAAGGAATAATTATTATACCTCACAAAGATAATTAGCCAACAGAGGACATCTTGAACAGGATTTATCCGTCTGAGGTGTGTGGGTGTTTGTTTACCCAGGGTTCCTTAATAGTCAATGGAGATTCAACTACAGACACCAGCTGAGATTTGAGTCAAGCTACCAGCTAAACCAAGTCAGATCAGCTGTGCTTATTTTCAATCACAAAGAGGCATGAATCAGGTAAAGAAGCCTTTCTTTTTTACAGCCTGAAGCAAAGAGAGAATATATTATCCTAGAGTTTTCCCAGGTGGGTTGGTGATTTCCTCTTCTTTCCTGGTGGATGAACGTAAGCTCATAGGTTATGCTGTTGCCCTTTTTTAATCTATCTCTATCTAATTCCCTTTGTATAAGGGTTCATTAGTTTCCTTCTAAGGGCTGTGGTTGCAAAGATAACTTTTTGGAAGCTCTTATTTATTTATTTATTTTTAATATGGGAGTTCAGATTATAAGAGTTAAACTTGGTTTTATTTCAGGGTGAAGCGTGTCTCTGTAATAGCAGAAAGAGCATACCTTAAAAACAAATGATCGGCAAAACAAAGCCTTCTTGGTAAAACTTTTATTTACAAGAAGCTTCTACGTGAGGTGAGTTTCCCAATTGCTTCTATTGCTATTGACTTAATAACAAGTAAGGATCCAGTTCAAGAGTTGGGGGTATGGATGCTTTGACAGCTCTGCAATGTCAGATTTATCTTTGAGCTCCTGTATTCAATTCAGGCCATGCAACACAAGCAGCCACAAGAATTCTTCTAAAATACCTGAGAATTTAAGGAGCTTGAGGGAATTTTACCCGTATTTCCAAGGAACGGTACTAAGATGAGCCTCTTCAGGAAGTTGGTCTTTGATCATCACTGTTGTGTAATAGTAAAGCTGAAGCTATTAACCAGATCAGGTCAATAGTTGGATCAATGCTAAAGAGAAGCGTAGACAGGAAGGCTCATGTGTGCCTGTCTGACCTATTCAGCTATGTCATCTCCTTCTTTCATGACAAGGTGCTCATCTCAGACTCACCTCTCTTCTCTCATGGGCCATTACATCCTGCTCTCAAGCACTTTCCGAGCCTTGGTTCATCACAGAAAAGACCCCAAAGTTGTGTCCCTGCTCGTGTCACAGATCTGAAATTTTAATGATGAAAATACATGCGCTCCTGCACGTGAAGTTAGGCTGTTGCCTGGGGCTGGATAGGCTCCTTAGGAGGCATAAACAGTCATGTTTTTGGGGGCAGCTTTGATTTTACTCCCAAAGCAGCTGGCACAAAACATGATTGCCCTGAAGAGTGAGAGGTCTTCAGGCTGCAATCTGCACTAACAGATCACTTGGGCAGAGCTGACAAGATCTGCAAAAAGTAGGAGCTCAGTTTTCACTGGCCTGAGCTGTGAGGGCAAGAAAAGCATTTGAGGGCAATCACAGACAGGTATATCCATCTGTTTAGTAGGATGAGGTCAGCATGTCCCTGCAGACAGTAATCTCTGAAGAAGATCTGACAGCAAATCCTTTTCCACGAGCCCTTCCTAACATGCTTCAGAATGAATTCCTGCATTGAGCTTATTTGGCATCAAATTTATACTAGCTCAAAGGTATAACAGGCCTGGAAACACACAAATAGGTGTAGGGGGACAGCTTTTCCCTACTGTCCTGTGATGATGGGGTCTACCCTCTGGACACCCCAGCTTTGCCAGGTCTCTCAACTTCCCAGCACTGCTATTTTTGCCGGGGGGAAAAACAACTGTTTCCAATTGGGAAAAGATTTAGGAAAGTTTTCTCTTCCCTCTGTTCTGAGAATGCAGAAATGCAGAGCAGGAGACAGGTCAAGCTGGGAAGGGTGAAATGACAATGCTATCCAGAGCCTGTTAAGAATCTTTCTATTATTATTTATTATCATTGTTTTTTCCTCTCTCCCCTTGCCCCCAGAGGAGGCCATAGGGTAATTATGCTAATGTTTTCTTGTATTTCCATTTCATTGGCTGATCTCCCAGCCACTAAAGTAAACCCCAAATCTCAACGGGGAGGTCATATTCATCCTTGTTTATGGGACTCATTTTCAGAAATAACACTATCGTTTTTGTGAAACTTGCCTGGCAGCAGCTCAAAAAACAGCTAAAGGCAAACAGATTCCTTGGTCAGGGTTGAGAGCATCGCAGCTGCTGGACAGGCCCAGTGTAAGGGATTGCTGGTGATCACTACCTTGGAGGGCAGTAGGCCAAGTAATTGGCAGCACGGAGAAGGGAGAAGGGCATGAGAAAGAAAGGGTCTGTTGTGACAGGACAAGGGGAAATGGTTTCAAACTGAAAGAGGAGAGATTTAGATTGGATATAAGGAAGAATTTTCTTATGATATAAGGGTGGTGAGGCACTGGCACAGGTTGCCCAGAGAGATGCCCCACACCTGGGTGCACTCAAGGTCAGCCTGGATGGGGCTCTGAGTACCTGATGGAGTTGTAGGTGTTCCTGTTCACTGCAGGGGAGTTGGGCCAGATGGCCTTTCAGTGTCCCTTCCAACTCAAACGATTCTATGGAAAGTTAGATGTGAAAACATAACCCCCTCTCCTAAATTTTGCAAGAATCAAGATATCTGTTCAGATTAGGATGTTAATCCAACCATGTCAAACCAAGGACCAGATCAGTGGCTGCTACAGATGAGCATAACTCTGCTGAGATGAGAGCACCAGGCTGGTGCTAGGGGCGCTGTGGCCAGGCAATGCAGACACATGGCAAATCTAAGCCATGTCCCATAGTATCGACTCAGCTGCCTTTGGCAGAAGCTAATGAAGCTTTCTGCATAGACTGAGGCAAACTGGAGCAGAATAGAGCTTGTGGTAACACTGGATTGCTCAGAAGAAGGAAAACTTGGCAGCACGTAGGTGATCAGGAGCACAAAGTGTTTCACAGAACTGATCAGTAGTGGGGTAGCAATGTGGGATGGGGGAATAATGGAGGTTCTGGAATCTGTTACCTTGTTTTTCTTTTTTCTTTCTTTTAATGAGTGAGTTTAAATGAGAAAAGAGGGATTCTCTGTTATTTTGTCATTGTGTTTAGGTATCTTGTTTGTTTTCTGTTTTTATCCTATGCTTCCGCAAATGAGTATGTGTGCAAGCCTGCATCTCCTGACCACTGGGCTCTGCTGATTTACTGATAAACCCTGTCAAGTATATAGAAGATCCAGGAATTTGTACACATTCTTTTGGACAAAATGTACCTTATGCAGTCTCTGTTAGTGGATCTGCCAATCCTGCAGCAAAATGGGATCTTCCAGGCTGCAGATTGACTGTTGCTTAACGTGGGCCCCGTATCTGAATGTGGTTCATACAAGATGAGAGGATCTGGTAATTCAAATTTCAGTGGCAGCTTACAGCATCTCCTTCATAGAGGGACAGAGCAAAGTAAATACAGATAAATGGTGCTTACTCTATTCCAGTTTGGGCAACACTGGACTTCTGTGTTTGTTTTTTCTTCCCACTGCACAAACAGTCTTATTTCCTTTCCTCACTGCTACCTCTGTTCATCTTCTCTGGCTGCCTGGGATTATCATTATTCCATATTAAAACTATGCAGGAACAACAACAACAAAAATGCATTGGGAGCAAGCTGTTGCAAACGGGTTCTGCCTTGGGGAAGACTGGGAAGCGGGACTTGTTCTGCCTTGAGGGTCTTAGTTTACCTGAATACACATTATTTTCATCTTCAAAAGAAAAATGTGGTTTGCAACTTATTTCCTGTCAGGTTAATGCTGAAAAGATTTAAAAATACATAAAGCTGGAGTGCCAGTTGGTCCAGACAGAGATGCACTAACGATAGCAGTGGCAAAATCCATTGCCAGCTGTTAATGGCAGAAGCTGTGGGAATGGAGGCTTTGATTAGCTCAGGACACCAAGATGTTGAGGAAGATGGTGGGAAGAAAGTCAGTTCATAGCAGAAAGTCCTGTTCCTGGATTTGGGAACTGATAGCCCAGAGATGTGATGGGCTATCCCCATCCCTGGAGACACTCAAGGTCAGGCTGGATGGGACACTAAGCACCTGATGGAGCTGTGGGTGTCCCTCTTCATTGCAGAGGAGTTGGAGTAGATGGTCTTTAAGGGTCCCTTCCAACTCACATGATTCTATGACTCATGTTCAACAATAAAAAGAAGACCAGGTGGGTGCTGAGCTGAGCACTCTGCATGGTTATTTTGCCATCTGCATGCGTGTCCCTCACTCCATTCCACTGACAGAGCCAATAAACCAATCGTAGTAGATGGCTTAGTGCTTTTAAAGGCTGAGATAATGAAGATTAGTCTGAGATAATCAAATCAGTATGGCCTGGAGACAGAAGGGTGAAAGGAGGGGGGATACCCAAGAAGAGCTGATGCATCCTGCTGAAGTGGGATGCTGCCCAGGGGAAGGTTAGCTCATGAGATGCTCTGCCTGTTATTCCCAGCCTCCCAGAGGGTAAATGAAGTCGGTGGTTTTGCCTTAATCCCTTGACCACATCACCCAAACCACTGCCTGCTCCAGAACAGCAGTAGGTCTCTGCTCCTGCTAATTGAGCTTAGGGACCTTGTGATGCATCTAAGGAAAGCTGAATAGCCTCCTGCTGTGCTTAGAGACGCTCAGCCCTTCCCAAGGCTGCCCTCACCAGGCTGTCTGCGATCTGCTCGTCGTCCTACTCAGAGCCTGATCTTCCATGGTTAAGAGGCCCCACAAACCACTGAGAACTTTACTTTCCTATTTATCTATGTCTTGATGACCTGCCAATAGAAGGACATGCTCCTTCCCTCAATCATAAATCCATCCTCTTTGATTTTGTATAGAATTGTAGAAGGGCTTAGGTTGGAAGGGACCTTAAAGATCATCTAGTTCCAACCTCTTACATATTTTCTAATGCAGTCCAGTTCTCAGCATGGATTTCCCATGATTGCTATAGTAAGATGGCAGTGAATGGGAAAGAAGAAGAATGGGCATAGGAAGCTGTTGTACAGAAGTGGGAAAGCCTCATCCTATGAGTGAACGGCATTTAAAGATCTGCAATGTCTAACATGGGCATGGCAAAGTGAATGCACAGCAACCTCTTGATTTTTTTCATCCAGGAAAGGATATTGATCATGTGGGAATTCATTGTCTATGTCACACCATGTCCACATCACACATTACTAGCACTGATGAATGCATTTCCACATGCTATGTGGATGCATACAATTTGTCATCACTAGGAGGGATGGAAAACACATCTGGTCCTGCAGCACATATGTCTGCTGTTCCTTGGAGAACAGTTCAGGCTAAGTCGGTCTCACTGATACTCTTCCAACCCCATTTGCTCTCACTTTACCTTGGGGAAGCTTCACCCTTCCAGCAGCACAGTCAGGAGAAGAAAATCTGCCTGGATAAAGAACAACTTGCAGACTCGTTATAACTCATGCTAAAGGGAATTAACTGATTTAAATGCAGATGGAACACAGATGTCTGCTGTATTTGACGATAATGGCAAAAGATTTTTGGAGGTTGAGGTGATACCATGACAGCAATAGAGCAGATCTTTTATCACTTGTCACTTCTAAACTCTTGAAGATGATTACCTGTGTGTATCTCCCTCCCTAGCCATCCTGTCATGTAAATGCCTGCCTTACTACAAGATCTCATGATTTGCAGTCAGCACATGCAGCTCACCAAGGGGAACTGACATTTATGGTATGCTTCCAGGATGTGAAGTTTTAGTAGAACATCTCCCTCAGTGCTTTCCTGCTTTGCATCCCTAAAGCAAATGAGGTGGAACCCAAGAGGCAGAGCTATGAATAAGTTCCTTCCAAGCAAGGACAAAGCTCGTGACAACTGCTTAGCTGTGCTGCCAAGCAAAAGTGGTATCCTGGTAATTAGAAGATGGTGCTGGTGTAGAGAGGTCACCAGTGATCAGTACTGGTTTGAGTTATATTCTTGGGTCATATACAACACATATTACGCTCCACACTAGTGCAACACAATTACTGTAGTCATCAATTATTAATCTCAACCTAAAGCTAATGTCTAACATGTTCATATTAATTATTCCCTAAGACCATCAGGTCTTAACTCTGACTACAGAGAATCCAAAGAATGTATCTGCTGGGTGTCCAAGATTGAGAGCTCAGCCCACCAACTGTCCTCTCACAGAGGTAGGGACCATAAGGCTTAAACTCAACCTAGAAATGCTGGTGTATGCAATATAGTCTACCAGAAGGATGTAGGATTGTTCCTTGGTGTCCATCTGACAAGCACGAAGCTGTGATTCTTGATGCTCTTGTGACTTGGGGTCATGTTGGCTGTTAATGGAGCTTCTGTCTGTGCCTAGCTGGCTGAAACAGCAGGAGGGATGCAAAAAGAAGTGGGGGTCACTCTGACGCTGTTTTGATGTGCTCACAACAGCACATTTCTCTCAAACCTAAGGAATGATGCAATGAAGTGTTCTGTAAGACCCTCCATTTCCCAGTGTGTGGACCTAGCTACAGCAGTGACTTCTCTCTTTCTCCCTTGTTCTTTGGAAGCAGATGGTTTCTTTTGGTACCATACCTTCCTATCCACAGTGATTATCTCACAACTGTTAAGATTCCAAGGAGATAGACACTGATTTCTGCCCTTTCTTTTTCCATTCACATTTTCTTCAGTCTTTCAGAACTAGAAGTGGAGTCCGATAGGCCGTTAAAATGTCATTTTTTTTTCCCTCTCTTTTATTTCTTATATCATTTGCAAAGTTGCAGGGGGTTAGAAAGAACAATATGTCCTGTGTGGGTGGACTTGGGAGGAGGATGCCAAAAGCTTTTCTTAGCTCTCCAAACTGCACAGAAGCTGGATTACCTGCATTTCACAGCTAAGGGCTGTTACTTGTCTGAAACCAGATCAATAACGTTAATTATGAGAATGAAAGACCCTCAGTAGAGTGTTCAGTTGAAAGCCATTTATAGAAGTGGTCTAGGAGTAAATACCTGTTTTATTAAGAAGTAGTAACAGTAGATATACTACTGTTACAGCAAGTTTAATGGTAGCTGTTAATCAAAATTAGACAAAATGCAGCTTCATATATAAAGAAATTTTAAATATTTTATACGATGATTCAGCCACATGCACACAAATATTTTTGATTTTCTTTCAAACCATACCAGGCCCTGCTTTTCCTACAGTGTTTGTGAAATAATCATGAAGAAGTCATCTCTAACACTGTTTAATATGAACGGTTCCCTTTTTCAGCAGGGAAGGCACAGCTGGAGATGCATTTCTTTTTGGTGGCATCACTTTTAGCACGTACAACCAGAGTCACCCTTGGACCATTGGGCAATATAAGACAGAGCTGAGGTGCATCTGGGAAGGCTCTGGGCAAAAGAGGCAGAGTGAAGCGGAGAGCAATGCCAGGCTGTAAGATGAGTGCATCCTGCTTTGGGGTGCCCTGGCTTCATGCACTAGATCTCCATGCAGTGGGACTACACTGAGAACATCTCTACATTATCATAACTCCTCCAGTGTTCCACCTCACTTTACAGTCATGACACATTCCTTATTTGTTAAGGAGAACAACAGCCTTAACAGGGTGTTTAGCATCATCTGCCTGTATCAGTCTGGTGCTGAACTCAGAGCATGGTCAGGCATCTTTGCATGTATGATGTATCTAAGTGCCTACATGCATCTCTATCACCTGAAGTGAATGCCTTTGAAAAGTGAGCATGGGATTCTGCCCTTTTGCCTCAGTTCCTCTCAGGCACAACAAACACCACCTTTCCTTGTCTTATCTGTTATGCTCACCTCTTTGTGTTCATTGATGTCTCAATAGAAAAGGGAGAGGCAGATTTCAGAGCAAACCCCTGCAGTGAGCAGCAGTGAGTTGGAGAAGCATCCAGCTTCCTTCTGTAGGTATCTACTTTCCTTCCATAGGTATCTACTACTATATATCTATGTATGCTTATTGCTGTTCTGTGCATTCACGCTGGCAAATCATCAGCTTTTTTTCTTGAAGACTTGACTGAATTTCCAATACAGCTGTTCCATGTCACAGTGTGACTGATTTTTCCTTCCTTCCTTCCTTCCTTCCTTCCTTCCTTCCTTCCTTCCTTCCTTCCTTCCTTCCTTCCTTCCTTCCTTCCTTCCTTCCTTCCTTCCTTCCTTCCTTCCTTCCTTCCTTCCTTCCTTCCTTCCTTCCTTCCTTCCTTCCTTCCTTCCTTCCTTCCTTCCTTCCTTCCTTCCTTCCTTCCTTCCTTCCTTCCTTCCTTCCTTCCTTCCTTCCTTCCTTCCTTCCTTCCCTTATTTTATTTTATTTTATTTTATTTTATTTTATTTTATTTTATTTTTAATTTGGCTTGTTCTTTCATTTTTCTCTTTCAAAAGTTTCATTTCTTTTTTCATCTTTCAGCACGCTGCTGAACCCTGATAAGTGATAAAGTGCAAGACTACACAGTGGCCCTGTGCAGCCCATTAATTTTGTGAGGGAGACAAAGACTTGGCACGTTGCCCCTACGGCAGCTTGGAGATCTGGGACACCAAGTCTCCCAGGTCAGGCCAACCTGCTCCTTTCCAGAACCCTGCCTGCATTCAGCTCTCAGTGCCAGACATCCAGATGCATCCAGACTCTAATCCCAGCAATTTCCCAGCCAGATTTAGCAAAGATACAGACTTGAGCCATAGTTCTGCCCTCTGCTCTTCTCTCCCATCTGGGGAAGAAATCACTGGAAGCTAAACTCATTCTTCCCATCCTTGATGTCAAATAAGAAGTTTGGTAGATGCTCCTGAGAAGTTTCTGCTACAAATGGTCCTCCCACATCCCTCAGTCTGCTGCCCCAATGCTGGACTTTGGGATTCACTCCTGCCAGGTCACGTCTGCTGGGGTGATGCTACCACTCATAGACTGCAGGGAAATGAATATTTGTGCCCTCTGCATGCTGTGCCAATGCTGTGGGCCAGGCAGGTATGGACTGAATGCTGCCTCTTCCCCTCTGCACTGAATGTGCCAGCAGCCACAGCCGAAAGCAGAGAAACCTCAGCTTGCAGCACAGCAGCAGTGTCTGTTTGGTCCGAGGTGCACCTCACATACCCCATTACGTGGGACATGCTGAGCAGCACGGCCAGTATAGCTGAGGTCAGTTATGAGTGTCAGATGCCAATGTACAGTTAGGGCATAACAAAGATAGAAGCTAGCATGGCTTTAGGCAGGAAAGTAGTCCCTTGATGGGTGTAGCCATTGTGGTGGGGGTCAGGGCACTGTGACAATGCTGCATCTACAAATGCACCTCAGTGGGCTTCAAGTCATCTGAGTTAAGAGATTAGTGCAGAGAAATACGCATAGGGATCACCTCCTGAAGCAGACATCTCCCAAAGAAGGCCCGTTTGTCTGTGCTGGCTGTTGGCTGTTCAGCTCTGGGCATCTCTGTGACCACAGGAAGGATATTGGTTACAGACAGTGCCCAGGGCTGAAGGTGTTTTTCCAGACAAGTGGTGGAGACTCAATGCTTTGCAAAGGTGTTATGGGTGAATCATATCATCCTGCACTGTTCTCTGCTCACTGTTCTCTCTGTTCTTAAGCTGTGATGCATGCAACGATGTACATTCATGCTGTTAAACTCCTGTACCCTCTAAAAGAAGGTGCCTGCATCCAAACTGTTGCTTGGAAGTGATCTCAGATGCATGATGACTATGAGCTAGGGAGAAGGCTCTTTGGCCTGAGCAAAAAGCACATGAGGGACCACACTGTCCATTTAATGGTAGAGATAGCCACGAGCCCAGAGCCAGGAACTTCTCCAGTTTATGTATAACTTTTATCGGTAATCATAGAATTACCAAGGTTGGAAAAGACCACTAAGATCATCTTGTCCAACCACCAATCAATCCCTACCATACGCACTAAAACTATGTCTCTCAGTGTTACATCCACCCTTTCCTCGAACACCTCCAGGGATTTTGACTCCACCACTTTCCTGGAAATCATAGAATCATAGAATGGTTTGGGTTGGAAGGAATCTTTAAGATCATCCAGTTCCAGCTCCCTGCTTTAAGCAGGGACACTTCCCACTAGATCGGGTTGCTCTGAGCCACATCCAGACTGGCCTTGAACACCTCACAGAGTCAGAGAATCACTGTTGTTGTAGGGCCAATATCGTAACTCATGGGTTCAAAATCTGGAAGCTGTGAAACAAAGAGTCTGCACTAGGCTGCTTTGGTCTCTACTGAAAATATCTCTGTTGCATGAAGACCTGCTCCACTTCAAGTCCCTACACCAAGATGCATGCTCAGAGCAGCACCCAAATCTGAAGGTACTGATGTGAGACACGACAGAGAAATTAGTGTTGTAGATTCAAGTCCAGTAACTAAATGGCTTTGGAGAGAGCAGCACAGGCTACATTCTCCAGGCAGGAAAAAGGGTATGTGAGTTACTATGACTTGCTCAGGGTTTTTGGCGTGTCCATCCTCCCAGACAGACTACACCCAGTCTTATTGCTTCAGTGCTACCAGGTTCCTACCTTGGTTGCACGTAGGCAAGTGCAAACAAACCTTTGGAGCAGGAAAGGGAGGTGGATAAGGGGGAGGTAGCAAGGTTTGGGGAGTCTCTAAGTGGTCTGCCCAGCCCCCAGACCAAAAACCAGAATCCTGGTGGGCGTTGTGAAACAACATAGGCTGGTGGCATCTCCAGGGTTGCTGCAGCACAGTGCACGTATTCTCTGCAGCACTGTAGTGCGTGACACCACTAATAGCTCTGGAGAAGCTGACATGCCAGCATTCCTCAGCTGGTGCCAGGAAAGCCAGGCCGAGTACACAAGGAGTTGGCTCCCTTCTATAATCACATTAAAGGTACTCTCAGGTCTTTTCACGTTTTACTGCAGTGATGCATTATCTGTCTCATTGTTCACAGGAAGCTTTGAAGACAGCTTGGGCCATGGGAGGAGGCTCTTGCCAGGGTTACTTAGCAAGGCTGTGCTCTTGGGAGGGGGGTTGGTCAGCCACTGCACCATAGCAGAGCACCAGCCCCTTTCCTTTCCTCACTAGACTAATCCCATCATGGAATCATTAAGACTGGAAAAGACCTCTAAGATCCTCAAGTCCAACCCCAACCCGCCCCCACCATGCACACTGACCACATCCCTCAGTGCCCCATCTCCACAGTTCTGGAGCACCTCCAGGGATGGTGACCCCACCACCTTCCTGGGCAGCTGTGCCACTGCATCATTACTCTTTCATAGAAGAAATGTTTCTCAGTATCCAACCTGACCTTCCCCTGGTGCAAGTTAAGGCCATTACCTCTCATCCTATCAACTGATGCTCATCCCACATTAGATTGCCAGAAGTGCACTCTTTATTGCTTACAATGTTGGTTGAGCTTCCCTTCTTTTTCCCATTTTCTCACAGCATGGATTGTACAACGCCTCTGATATTGCCATCTCTTATGGCTTTGTGCAAATTATATAATTCCGTGTGTTTCAAACACCTTATTTTAGCAACTCTTGGAGGCTTTATGGTAATTGTCATTTCTATATACCATTTTCTCTCTAAAATGGTCCACAAAGACCATCTGTTTTAATGGAAAGAGAGGCATCAGACTGCAATACTACAGTTACCAGAGTTTTACCCAGATGACTGACTACTTATCAAAATACATGTCAGTATCTCTTCTTAGCATCCTTGAGAGAAAGGTACTAAGGAAAAAAAGACACAACCAACAAAAGAAATCTGCAAATCAGTCTCAAAAAGCTCGTTTGAGTTTGTTTATACTAGTGGCAGGATAAGGGCTTCATACTAAAGAGAGGAACCTTAGGCTAGATGGAAGAAATTCTTTACTCAGAGGGAGGTGAGGCACTGGCACTGCTGATCAGAGAGGTTGTGGATGCCTTATGCTGGGGACCTTGAAGATCACTGAGTTCAAACTCCTTGACATGGGCAGGATTGTCAGCCAATAGATCAGGCTGCCCAGGGCTCCATTAGGCCTGACCTTGAATGCTTAATCCCCCATGTAGATGATCCCCCATGATAGATGGGAATGAAACAAGGACTCTCAGTATACACTCTCAGTAAGTACTTTGAAGGCCACAGAAACTGTCCTATCTAAATGATCACTCCATAATTACTGATTATAAGAAAAAAAGAGATATCAGCTAGTTCAGAAACTTCATATGTTTCCAAATTTAGGCCACAGGTTTAGTAGAAGGGATAGAAATAATTATAGTGCCTTCTATAGCTCTTTCTACATCTTGGAGAGAATACTGAACCCCCAAGCAAGCATAAACCAGATCTAGCTGTAGAAGCCCCTTCTCATTGCAGGGGATTTGGACTGGATGACCTTTAATGATCCCTTCCAACTGAAATGATTCTATGATTCTGTGATATTAAACCCCAGTCACCCTGTGCTTATCAACCCTATTGAAGCTTCATCTCAAAATGTCCACATGGATGCCAAAACAGAGCCAGCTCTGAGATGCCTAACAGCAGAGCAGCCTACCACATAGTAGGTCCCACATGGTTCTTTGTGACCTATGGCTTCCACAAGACTTGCCGTCCTGGTTTCTCTCACCCATATCTTCATCCACTAAGCAGCTCCCAGGTATTGGCCCTCCACTGAGGCATTGCCATGCTCCCACCTCCAAACAATGAGATGGATGAATGAAGCAGAGGCCCTTGCAGCAGCTGAGATGATGATGCAGGCCTAGAGCCATCAGGCCTATTTTTATTGAACAGCATTCTGAATCAGGGGTTAAGTAGTGCCTGGGTGTGTGCACTCTTCTTTATTGGACTAAAACTCAATGCTGTTTATTTGGCAGTAGCGATCTGTGACAGTCAGAGAGTTGTCTGGCTCACAGTCATACAGTCATTTGAGCCTTTCCTCTCCCATTCCTAGGCCAAAGGTTTAGTTTTAGTTTTAGTTTTAGTTTAGTTTAGTTTAGTTTGTCAGATGCCTTACAGAAGTCTGCCCAGATAAGCTGGTCCAAAAGAGCAGGCTGGGTGTGATGAACCCTTTGCTAACCCAGGCACCACTACAACAAAGCCAAGAAGCACTGCCGAGAGTGCAGAAATCAGGCTACCTTCAATATTGATTTCCTTCCCTCTTTTCCAACTCCTTTTCTGTGCTTAATATCCCAGATATACCTGCAGTCCCTTCAGATGTCCAATCTCCTGATGGCAGCTCTTGGTTTTCCTACTCCTCCACAAGAATGAATTCCTTAATCTGATAAATCTCTTCTCAGTGCATTTTTAAGACTCCCACTTGAATTTGATCAGGAATTCCCTTTGATCTTTTGCTATGAGACACAGTTGTCTCTGGGCATCTTTTCCTCAATGAAGCGCCTTTTCTCAGCCCTAGCCACACATTGCTTAATGCCTTTATTCCATGAGTCAGTGCTCAGTCGACCCACGGGTGACCCAAGTGGCTGATTTCAGGTGACAGGTTCAGACTAAATGTAAACAGAGGAAAAACTGGGTTAGGAAGATTTCCATGAAAGGCACAAGAAATGGGACAAAGTAGATTATCAAAGGAAACAATATACCTTACTGCTTGATCCCCAATGGGGCGACCTTCTCCCTTACTGTCTACATGACTGGGTTGAAGAAGTACCTTTGCAAAAAGCAATATGAAGAAATGGAAAATGCTGTAACAAGGATAGGCAACAACACCTGGTGGGATACAACATGAAAAGGAAGGCAGATATTCTGAGTTATGTTGTTGTTTTTTTCCCCAAGGACATTCCAAAGTCATCTTAGATGTCAAAATTCAAGCTCTGCACTCCCTTTGTAGCCAAAGAGGAAAAATAGATGCTTTCAGCCATGACTGATTGGCTCTATTTTAAATGCCTACTTTTATGTGCACGTAAGTAGTGCTTGCTGTATGTTGATTTCATTCACCAGATCTCCATTATTTGTAATGGTACAGAAAGATTCCTGCCCTGTGGGTATCTACAGGAATCCCATGCTGAGTGTTTCTCATATTCTTTTCATTGTCCATCTTTTTCCTACACAGCAAAGTCAATAACAATATTAGCACTGGCTCATTCTTTCATGCTTAGCAGCAAGACTGAGCACTTGAAGGTGGTAACTTTAATAATAGATTCCCAAGAGAAAAATCAACCCAAAGGATGCCAAATGGTGATGACATTCCTAGGAGCTGTAAGGCCAGAGTGTAGTGAACCACTGGTTTGGGTATAGGTAAAAGGTCTTTTAACACACAGAACTTGTTGCAAAGGCTCCTGGGTCCTCTTTTCTCTTGTGGGGCTGATTTGTGGCTGTTAGGAAAAAGACAAAGACTGTTGGAGAGCAATTAGTTCTGCAAGAAAAGAAACAGGCACCATGAGGAATGTTGCTGCGTGGTGCTTTGTTTGTTTGTTTGTTTGTTTGTTTGTTTGTTTATTGTAATCCTGTAGGCTTTTTTTATTAATATATATATATATATATGAATATATAAGTGTATTGGACTAATGTGTTTGCACTAAATAGCTTGTATTTTTACCTGCGCTTATCTTTTGACTCTGAGAAGTGGGAGGGAAAAGACTGATTTTAAGCTTTTTCAGGAAAAAAAAAAAAAAATCTTTCTTTTCTATGAAAAAAGGCATCTTGATGAACATTCTCATCTCAGTAAGAAGCTGTTTTCCATTGGGAATAAAAAGTGCTGAGGGGAACATTCTAATCTGCTGCTACAACACATCTTGCCATCTCAGCAGAGGGTCTGCAGTTGTAATTAGTGGTTAGGGCAGAAATGTGCTGCACAATTCTCTGATGTGAAATGCTCATAAATCATTATTCCAACCACCTGTTGGATCCCAGTTTCTTCTCTTAATTCTGTGTTGCACTGGGGCTTGGCAGTCTTGAGATATACAGAGCCTCTCTTCATTGGGACCAAAGATGGGCTTTTGATCAACAACACATCAGTGCTGAGTGGAAGAATAAGTTAATTAATGAAGACGAAGATTGCTTTCCCCTCTCCTTTTCCACCTGACAGATCTTCCAAAATGGAGAGAAAGTGGAGCTTCCACGGCACAATGTAAGGAAAAATGCTGGAGGAAGACCATCACTGCTGTAACATTGCTGCTAGACTTGGCCATCACCAAGCAACAAGGCCACTGGGACTGACAGTTGGCCAACTGGTCACATTTTGTAGCTCAGAACAGAAAGAAGGCTGAAGTAAGTTTAGTAAGGTTCAGTGCTTAGTAAGGTTTTAGATGGTTAGGTGGTGAAGGGCAAAAGGAGCTAAATCACAAAAATCACAGAATCACTAGGATTGGAAAAGACCACCAAATCCAACCATTGACCCACCCCCACAGTGATCAGTGACCACATCCCTCAGTGCCACATCTCTGTGGTTCTGGAACACCTCTGGGGATGATGACGCCACCACCTTCCTGGACAGCCTATGCCAATGCATCACTGCTCTTTTGGAGAAGAAATTTCTTCTAATATCTAACCTGAACAACACTGGAGGAAAAAAGCTGACTCATAAAGAAAGCAACATGAGAAGCAACGTGTAATCATCCCAGGATCATCTTAACAATGTTCTCCACTGTAGCCAGGCCCCCACTGCATATCTCTGAATACATGAACGCTTGTTGAAACACAATAAAGAATTCCAGCATCCCTCGTGGCCTTAAAGAAAAGACTGGTAGACTTTTTTTTTCACAGTAATAGGTTGGTGGTCCAATGGCACAAGGTGGTGGGTGGCTCAAGCTGGCTCTTGAAGTTATGATTAAAGTTTAAATCCTGCACCATATGTCCGGGTGCATTTAAGTATCACAGTTAAGTATCTTGAGTGCTCCATCATTACAAGAGCTGTTTAAAAACATTTCGTCCATGTCTTTCTGTGCTGGTGTTAAGCAGAAATATGCACAGTAAAATCCTGGATTTCATCAGAAATCAGGCAAGCAGGGCAGACAGAGTGCAGTTTCCAGCTCCAGTCACAGTAAAACATAGCGAGGAAAAAATCTCCACAAAAATTGAATAAATCTCTTCCAAAGAAGTCTAAAATGTTAATGGGAGGATATAATCTACTGAGCAGAGAATTACAGAAGTGCTTGAGCTTTAGCTCACTGTCAGTACAGCTCATTTTGAGTTGAATTACTCTGTGTGAGTGGTAGCATTAATAATCATGGGGATCTGTTGTACGCCTGCACCTCTAGATCTCCCCAAACCACCTCTTATAAAAATCCACCATCCTGGATGCATGGCAGCTACTCCATCCCTTTGTTGGGTGAATTCCAAAGTGAAGGATGGAGCCCCATGGCAGGGAGGCTCTGTGTGTCTGCATGTAAGGAGATTGGAGGGAATCCCTTCTGGGTTCAATCTCTTCCAAGATCTCCCCAGTTCCTCTCTGAACTTGGAGCACTGTGATGTTTGCACATTCTACCCCACTGAAGCCACTGCTCCCTGTACAGTTGTGGTAAGAAAAAAAGCCTATATCATCTTCTGGTGCATAAAGAAGGGAGAGTCTAATCCCCAAATCAGAGAAAACTGGATACAGGAAAAAACTTCAGGTTTGTCATAGAACCACCATGGATGAAAAACACCTGTAAGATCATCAAGTCCAGCTGTCAACCCACTCCCACCATGCCCACTGACCACATCCCTCAGTGCCACATCTCCATGGCTCTGGAACACCTCTAGGGATGGTGACTGGTGTGTCCTACCCTTGGCTATCCCAGGCATATCATATCATCTGCTACGGAGCAGCCACACTCTTTCTTTTCTTTCTTCACCCCCATGACTCTTTTCTTGAACCTGCACCTTTTGTGGAATCATAGAATCATGGAATGGCTTCAGTTGGAAGGGACCCCAAAGATCACCTGGTTCTAACCCCCTGTCCTGGACAGGAGTGCCAGCCATTCAATCAGGCATCAGACCAGGCTGCCCATAGCCATATCTAACCTGGCCTTGAACAGCTCCAGGGATGAGGCATACACAACCTCTCTGGGCAGCCTATGCCACTGCTTCACCACCCTCTCAGCAAGAAATTTCCCACTAAGAGAGATTATAAGACTCCCCTTTTTTGGTTTAAACCCATTCACCCTTTTGCTATCACTGTCAGACCATGTGAAAAGTCACTCCCTCTCCTGCCTACAAGGAGTCCTCCTCTCTCTTAATCTCCAGCATAAAGATATTTCTGCTCATTACACTTGTTTATCCTCATATCAACAACACATATATGACTCTGCGCTGAAGGGAGCAGAAGGGCCAATATGTCGGCCAGACCCTCTACATAGAGAGGTCTGCTGCCTCCCGGGTGCCCGGGTTAAGGATGTAAGGATGAAGCTTCCTTCTCTAGTCCACCCCTCTGACTACTATCCCCTATTAATGTTCCAAGTTGGTAGTGATGAGGTAGGCAGAACTTCCATGAGGACTCTGAAAAAGGATTTCAGAGCTTTGGGGCGACAGGTAAAGGGTTCGGGAGCACAAGTTGTGTTCAACTCTATCCCACCTGCTTCAGGGAAGAATGAGGGATTCAATATAATGGGCCAACAGATCAATACCTGGCTCCGAGCTTGGTGTGCCCGGCAGGGGTTTGGGTTTTTTGACCTTGGGTTCCACCGGTCAAAAGGGATCTTAAGGAGAGAATTGGGTAGGTTCATCCAGAGGGCTTTAAACTAGTTATGAAGGGGGGTGGGGCAGTAGCTGGGGTCACCAATATGGAAACTGCATGCAATGTCCCTGTGCTTGCAGGAGAGGGGTATGCTTCTAAACCCCTAAGGTCTTGGCCCTTGGTGAAGGAGGAGGATGACTTGCCTCCTTGTAGGAAAAACACGAGGGCTGGTGTTAAGCTGGTGGCTGTGGAAACGCCTAATAGTAGTCACAAGGCTATTAGGGCTGCTGCTGATCGCAAGGAGGCCAAGCTCAGGTGCCTTTATGCTAATGCACGCAGCATGGGTAATAAACAAGAGGAGCTGGAGGCCATTGTTTGTTCAGAAAATTTTGATATAGTTGCCGTCACTGAAACATGGTGGAATGACTCCCACACATGGAGTGCAGTGATTGAGGGCTACCAACTTTTTAAAAAAAATAGGCTAGGTAGGAAAGGTGGTGGTGTAGCTCTCTATGTTAAAAAAGATTGTGAATGCGTGGAAATCAATAATGATGATGACAGGGTTGAAAGCTTATGGATCAGAATAAAAACCAAGGCCAACAATACCGATGTTATTGTGGGAGTTTGCTACAGGCCACCTACCCAGGATGATGAGGTGGATGAGATGCTTTATAGGCAATTGGGGGAGGTCTCAAGGTCACTCCCCCTCATTCTGGTGGGGGATTTCAACTTCCCAGACATCTGCTGGGATTACAATACAGCAGACAGGGAACAGTCTCGGAGGTTCCTAGAGTGTGTGGGAGATAACTTCCTGACACAGTTGGTGAAGGAGCCGACGAGGGGAAACAAAACTCTGGACCTGCTGTTTGTTAACAGAGATGGTCTGGTGAGGGATGTAAAGGTTGGAGGCCGTCTGGGACAAAGTGATCATGAAATGCTAGATTTCTCGATCCTTGTCGAACCGCGGAAGGGAGTCAGCAGAACTGCCACCTTGGACTTCCGGAGGGCGGACTTCAACCTCCTCAGGACTATGGTTGAGAGGGCCCCCTGGGGAGTATCTTTGGAGAGTGTGGGAGCCCAGGAAGGTTGGGAATACTTTAAGGAAATTGTCCTAAAGGCGCAAGAGCTGACTGTCCCAAAATCGCGAAAGATGAGCCGACGGGTGAGGAGGCCGGGCTGGCTGACCAGAGACCTTTGGCTTGATCTAAAGAACAAAAAGAGAGTTTACGGTCTCTGGAAGAATGGGGGAGCTACTTACGAGGATTACAGGTCTGTAGTGAGGCTGTGCAGGGAGAAAATTAGGAAAGCCAAGGCGCAGCTAGAACTGAGTTTGGCTTCTAAGGTTAAGGAGAATAGTAAATGTTTTTATAAACACATCAATACCAAGAGGAAGGCTAAGGAAAATCCCCATCCCTTGTTGGATTCTGAGGGCAACTTGGTCACTGAGGATCGGGACAAGGCTGAGGTACTTAATACCTTCTTTGCCTCGGTCTTCAATAGTTATGCTTGTAACTCCCTGGGAACGCAGCCCCCTACACTGGTAGACGGGAAGGGGGAACCAAAAGAGCCTTGCGTGATCCGTGATGAGATGGTCCTGGATCTACTTAGAAAGCTGAATGTTTATAAGTCCATGGGGCCGGATGGGTTGCACCCTAGAGTTCTGAGGGAGTTGGCGGATGTGGTCGCCAAACCACTATCCATAATTTTTCAGCAGTCTTGGCTGACTGGGGATGTCCCGGTGGATTGGAGACTGGCAAATGTGACACCTATCTTCAAAAAGGGCCGGAAAGATGATCCTGGCAGCTACAGGCCCATCAGTCTCACCTCGGTGCCTGGGAAGGTTATGGAAAGGATAATCTCAGGTATCATCATGGACGAACTAAAGGTCAGCCATGGGATCGGGCCTAGTCAGCATGGGTTTATGAATGGTAGATCCTGCCTGACTAACCTGATTTCATTCTATGACAAGGTGACCCGCTTAGTAGATGAGGGAAAGGCTGTCGACGTGGTCTACCTGGACTTCAGTAAGGCCTTTGACACTGTCCCCCATAACATTCTGGTAGAGAAGCTGGCTGCCCGTGGTTTGGATGGGTGCACGCTCCGCTGGGTGAAGAACTGGTTGGATGGCCAGGCCCAGATAGTTGTGGTCAATGGAGTGGAATCCAGTTGGCGGCCGGTCACAAGTGGCGTCCCCCAGGGCTCGGTGCTTGGGCCGCTTCTGTTTAACATCTTCATTGATGATTTGGATGAGGGGATTGAGTGCACCCTCAGTAAGTTCGCAGACGACACTAAGCTGGGAGGGAGTGTTGATCTGCCTGAGGGGAGAAGGGCACTACAGAGAGACCTGGATAGACTTGATCGATGGGCCAAGGTTAATGGAATGAGTTTCAACAGGGCCAAGTGTCGGGTCCTGCATTTTGGTCATAACAACCCCAGGCAATCCTACAGGCTTGGGGAGGTGTGGCTGGAAAGCTCCCAGACGGAAAGGGACCTTGGTGTGCTGATGGACAGTCGGCTGAATATGAGCCAGCAGTGTGCCCAGGTGGCCAAGAAGGCCAATGGCATCCTGGCTTGTATCAGGAATGGTGTGGTGAGCAGGACTAAGGAAGTCATCCTGCCCCTGTACTCAGCATTGGTGAGGCCTCACCTCGAGTACTGTGTCCAGTTTTGGGCACCTCAGCACAAGAAGGACATGGAGGTACTGGAGCAGGTCCAGAGAAGGGCAACGAGGCTCGTGAAGGGCTTGGAGAATCAGCCCTATGAGGAGAGACTAAGGAAGCTGGGGCTGTTTAGTCTGAGGAAGAGGAGGCTGAGGGGAGACCTTATTGCTGTCTTCCAGTACCTGAAAGGTTCTTACAGTGAGAGTGGGGCAGGTCTATTCTCACTACTGACTTGTGACAGGACGAGGGGAAATGGCCTCAAGTTGCGCCAGGGCAAGTTTAGGTTGGATATTAGAAAGAACTTCTTTACAGAAAGGGTGGTTAGGTACTGGAATGGGCTCCCCAAGGAGGTGGTTGAATCGCTATCCCTGGATGTGTTTAAGAGCCGCTTGGATGTGGTACTCAGGGATATGATTTAGCAGAGGTTTGTTGTTGTGGTATTGTTTTGTGGTTGTTTTTTAAGAGATAGGCTACTGGTTAGGCTGCGGTTGGACTTGATGATCTTCAAGGTCTTTTCCAACCTGAGTAATTCTATGATTCTATGATTCTATGAAAAGTCACTCCCTCTCCTGCCTACAAGGAGTCCTCCTCTCTCTTAATCTCCAGCATAAAGATATTTCTGCTCATTACACTTGTTTATCCTCATATCAACAACATATAGTCAAAAAATGTTCAGGTATTAATAACCCACAATTTTAGGGGCACTGTCTGCATCTCTTTTATTATTTTCCTCTGCTTGTTTTCACATCTGTCTTCATAACAGTTACTGTGCTTTTCTGGGAAAAAATAATAATAAAAAAAAATCAGACAAGAATAATTTCCAGCAGCCTTTTAAAATGACATTTAGAAAAAGATTTGGCTGACTAAATGCAGATGTCTCTACTTCACAACCAGGGGAGATGTGCCCAGAATAGCCACTATGTGAGTGAATACTTTCTGGGGGAACACCTTGAGAAAGATCTACCCATCCCTTGGCTCAGCTGTGCCTCATGTCCTTTTCAGACCATTCCCTGGCATGGGTTAGTGGTAGGATAAGCAGTGTACCCAACAGGCTGTTGGGATGGGTACCCCTATTCTGAAGATGAGAAGAGTTTAATACCAAGGAAACATCCCAGTTGGTGACAGAGCACTGGCAGTGTTTAGTTTCCCAGTGCCATCATTGCATTGCGTGGAGTACCAGGCATGATTTATCTCCTTTTGAAGCAGACACATAAACAGGGCACATGAATCATGCCTTAAAAGTGCCTGTTTTTCCTCAGAGGCTGTAAAGGGAGCCTGGGATATGAGCTCAGAGGGAGTGGTTCCCACCCTTGTTACCAAAGGAGAGGTGGCAAACTGCCCTCCTTCCCCTTGCACCTCCGCATCCTCTCTGTGGGTCTGTTTCAGAAGAGCTGTTTAAAACATTAATCCCTTCCTTCTTCTTTTTTTTTTATTTTTTAAATTTTTATTAAGCACTTCTGTTGGAGTATATAAACTCAACAGTCATGGCTTGCTCAGCAGCAGCAGATGTTCCAGATAAGCCATATTCTCCTTAGCAAACATTTCAACAACATTTTCCTTCCAATTCTCTTTCTGCCAGTGCTCTGCAGCAGGGAATAGCAGATCACCTGGCTGGATCCGGGATTCCTTTCTGTTGCTGCTCAACCAGCACAAAATCCACTGTGCTAATCGCCAGGCGAGTGATGATCACCCTGCACCTGCCCCAGAAAAAAATGACGTGCTGCTCTTTCCATTGCAGCCAAGACTCCATGATACAGTGAAATCTCCTTGTGATCTTTTCAGCACATACAAAGGCCTATTACCATTATTTAAGAGAAGAAAAATAAAACCCTAAAAATATCTTGCTGTATTACTACACCACACCAGTTCTCTACAGCTGAGAGCTTTTCCAGAAGTTCACTTTGGATCCTGAAACAAATGAGCCATCGGTGTGTAACAAGTCTGTAAAACAGCTAATGAGTTTGTGTCTGTGTGAAAACAGATTCTTTGTGGGGTGAGGTTGGTGGAGTGATTACGACAAACAACGCCTGCTGACATCCAGATTTGGAGGCTAAACTTGTGTGACAACGAGAAGAGTGGGAAATAACGTAGCTGGAATTGGGAGGATGTTGGAGAGCTGTGAGCAAGAGGCAGAGGTGAAAGCAGGACTCTGGGGCTGTGATTGCAGGCAACTGGAAAACAAAACCATGAAGGGAAAATCTACAAGAAGGAAGGTTCAGTCTGCGTTTGTACCCAGCAGCTGAATGGACATCACTGGTGATGAGGGAAGGAAAGGTTGGTTGTTGGAAGCAAAACGGGTGAGTTTTTCTGTCTCTGTCTCTGCCATCAGAAAATACCCTTGGCCATGATTAATAGACACTTATTAAAAAGTGCTGCCTCAAGCCTTGGGTTCAGAATTGCCCTGGAAAAGTCATTGCTCTTTTTTTTTTTTTTTTTTTTTAAAAAAAAAAAACAAAAAAAAAACAGGACGCATGCAACTTGTCATCACCAGCCTAACAGCTTATTCTCCACGACTTTGGCTTTACTGCCTGAATGTCTTGCATTCAGTTTTCAAATCTTCCTTCCCAAGAAGTCACTAGGCGACCCACTCAGCCTCTGTCTGGAGAGATCGTTTTCTGTTAAGCACCCTGCTCTGCAGGGGCTGCAAGAAATCTGCTGTGATTTCAGCCTTCACCTTCCTTCTGTATATTTTGGCAAACACTTTGGGCCTGCCCAGGACAGCACGGACACTACAGCTGTGGCTCCATGGTCCTGCTGACCGGTCGTGGTAGTTGCTCAGCTCAGGTTTATCACATCCATCTCTAGACACGTGTAGAGCCAGGAGTTGAAATTGATGATCCTTATCAGCCCCTTCCAACTCAGGGTATTCTATAATTCAGTGAGTCTATAATCTTGACAATCAGCTCATCACCCCAGTATGATTTCATCATCAGACAGAGAGTCCTTCTACTCAGCTATCAGTCCACACAAGGAAGCTATAGAGCTGTCCCTCAATACATTGGTCATACACAGGGCCCACAGCAAGCTGACCTCTAATTTAACCACCTTAGACACCTGAAATTGGACTGTCTGCCACACACTGGGGAATAACTGGTATTTATTTTCTGCATTTCCAAGGTAGACTGTGGAACTTCCCAAATCCCAGCAAGTCCTGGACTCAAGTAAAAGTACAACACCAACCATAAACATATTCTCTTTGTTGCTTCTCATGCTAAAGAGTGTTGCATTTCTTTGAGTCCTTCACGCAATTTTTGCAGTGCTGACTGCACCATAGAACTCAAATTCTCCCATGGTCAGCAGCCCCAGTGAATAAACCAAGAGGCAGAAAATGGCCCCAGAATTGAAGCTGGTGTAAATCGAGCTACCCTGCTGACGTCAGCTGGGATAGGATCTCTTACTGAAAGACTCATTCAAAATACCAGTGCTCTTGCTATCACAATACATGATTTGTCTCCACTAATATCTAGACAGTTATGGCTATTAGCACGTGCAAGTATCAAGTTATTCTTTCCCCACTTAGAAGTACTCAGAGGAGCACTGGGCATTTTGGTGCACACCCAGACCTGTGACTTTTTTGCTGATGCACATAAATGTGTCTGTGCCATAAATTCAGCAAAAGATTCAGATGATCCTCCATCTGAAAATGCAGATCGGATGCCTCTTGAAATACAGACATCTCAGCTCAGCTGTGGGAAATGAGCTCTGTGATGGAACGGTGGAGTGAAATCCTGTCTCAAGTTCTACAGAAAAACCTTCTGGCTTTTATATCATACTAACAGATCATTAATGGACATAATGAATGCTGGTTTTCAGCAGCCTGGCATCTCAGAGACTCAGGATACTCTGCTGGCCAAAAGGACTGAATGAAGAGGAGAATATATGCAGGCACACATACATATCGACACGTTGTCAAACCTTATTTCTTTAGAGGAATAAATTTAAAATGTATTTATTTATTTATTTATTTATTTATTTATTTATTTATTTATTTTGGACATCTGAGACTGTTTAGGCCTCTATTCAGGAATCAGTGAATAGAAAATAAACCTGGATGGGGAACAGGTAGAGATACTATGAGACATATAATTTAAAATGGTGCTTCTTCCACCTCTTCTGAAACGTGGGTGTTGGCCACTTCACAAGAAATGGGGTAAAAAGACCCTATCCAGGCTCAACAGAACACTCCCTCTGTTCTTCCTATGAGAACCACAGAAAAATGATGTCCCATGGTTACTGCCATGAGATGCTCAGTACTGTAGTCATGGTCTCCCAACTCCCAAAACAGCTTTTCCCTGTAGGTAACTACATGATCTTTGAGATTCCTTCCAACCCAAGCCATTCTGATGAGTCCCCATGGGCAGGTAACAAGAAGGGAAACAGGTCTTAGAAGAAGAGAAGGGAAAATGTGGCCAGTGCTGTCTGGGAAGCTGGTGACTCAAAAACAAAGACAAGCAATGGGAAACCTATCAAAATACTTGACAGCCTTAGACAGAAGCCAAATGTCTTCAGTCATAAACCAGGCCAAGCTTAGTAAAGCAGATGGTGGAGGAATGAAATCAAAACAGAAGGGCTTTCCCTCCTCATGCATGAGAGGATGCATTTCAGGTTTCCAGAGAAACAGGAGGCAGCTGGTGAGTGTTTGCTCAGGATCTCATTGTATTTGAACAGTACCTGAGTGGAGAGCATTCCACTTTATCACCAGAAGAAGGTCATGGCCATGAGATCATTGCTTCCAATAGACTCAGCATACCTGATTGGCATGCACCGTGCTAACAAGCAGGTCTGTGTGTGGAGAGTATTGCTTTCAGCTGGGGCATTTTGTAAGACTTTCTGAACAACTTGAAATAGCAGAATCCTGGTGTTAAATGGATTTGAGGGGAGTGGGGTGAAATCTGGGACCATGCTGTGCACTGGATAACACAGGAAGGGAGGAACAGTGATCCAGAGCCTTAGAGAACCAGGAAAAGATTTACTTGTGACGGACACAGTTCTCAGCATTTGGGTACATTTGGCTTGCATGTGACTCTAATGACAAGCCTTCAAGATGCAGGGTTTGTTTTGTGCTAAAAATACCACAATTGCCACGATTCAGACTCCTCTCATCTAACTTTACCTACCACAGCACCCAAGTAAGGAACGGCACTCTGTGGCAGCCTCATCTACCACCAACAGCGAGGAATGGGTTCTGGAGGATAATTCAGCCCATCCAAAACATGCATCCTGCAGGATGAGCCTGCACTGACTTTTGGGAAAGTCTCAGATGACTGGATTTTGACTTAGGCCTCATGGAATCCCATCCATGTTATGAGGGAGAATGTCCTCACATTCAGAAATAGCTTTCAGGCTGTTGGCTCAGATGGAAAAGTCTTTCTTTGCAAAGCACCTCTGGCATTCTTTGTTATACCTCAATGCCTTCCAGTGTAAGAGGTTGGTCAGCTGGAGGACAAACCAAATGAGGACATAATTACACCGTTTCTTGTCAGAAAAGACAGCAATTTAGTGGCCAAAAGTGACATCTGGTCATAAACAGCCCTCAACAAAAGGAACTTGTGAGCATGTCTCCCACTAATGGATGTCTTTGCTAACCACCAACTTGCTCAGCCCTTTTGCAGTGAAGAAAGTGATCTGAGGACTGAAATGCCTGTGTGTGGGTCTACATATATATGCGATAATATATGCTAGCAGAAACCATGAAATTTTCATTGCTGAAAATTAACTGATGATCTCCTGCTCTTATCCACCTTCCTCACTCCAGAACGGAGAGCAGTTACCTACAGATCATTACATCTGTGTCCCTGACTAATGTGGTGACAAAATGTCCCCAACCATTCCAAGCAACGGGGCAAATGAAATAGCACTATTCGTATCACAGAATCATAGAGTCATGGAATGGATTGTGTTGGAAGGGGCCCCAAAGATTATCTAGTTCCAACCCTCCTGCCGTGGACAGAATTGCTTACCACTACATCAGGCACCAGATCAGGTTGCTCGGGGTCATATCCAGCCTGACCTTAAACACCTTCAAGCCAGGCTGGAAAATCTCAATATTGAGGATTTTCTCCCCAAGGGCTTGTATGAACTTTCCTCCTCCTTTTTCAGCAGTTTACATTAAAAATGCAGACATAGGCATTCCCAGCCAGACCTTCTGGAGATGCAGCACAAACCATCACTACTGGAGTGAAGGGAACCAACATGGAGACCGTGAGCTCATATCCCGCCTGGATTAGAGAGGAATACTCAAAGAGGCATCAAGCAGCATCCACCCATTTTGTCTTTTGCTCTTCCTCTGATAGAAATAACACAAAGCAACTATACAGGCTCTTCTGGGCCCCAGACAGACTTGCCTGATGGCTGCACACTGATGTGCCAGGCCGAGATGCACACTGCATTTCCACATCATTTTCCAGTGGCGTCTAAAAGAGAGGATGGCAAGTGTCATAGCTACAAGCTATTTAAATAGATGCTACCCATTTCCTACCCTCCCACACGTTATCTCCTGGTGAGCACAGAAGGTTAGGGAACTTGGCACAGGTTTAAGAAGACCTGGCTGGAGTTTAGAGTTTGTAACAAAACCTGAAGATGAGCAAGCTGCCTGGGTGGGATTTTGTTCCAAAAGACAGCGTATGGATCCCTGGTGCCAGGACAGGACATCAAGTGTCTCGCCTGATTCTGGGAAGATATCCTGCTGAGCTGGAGGCATTTCAGAGCAAAGCAGATTCTTCTGCTTTAAAGGACAAACATTTTACTTGAGCAGCGCAGCTCTGGAGCCTCCCTTGCCTTTGGCATATTTGAGTCTTAGCAGAGGGGTATGAAGTCTACCAGCACCCAGGGGACCAGAAGCAAACATCGAGGCTAAGAAGCACAGACAGACAGTGGTCACAGGGACAGCCATTCTCACTCCAATAGGGACAGGAATGGGGACAGTACCTGCAGGCAGTGTGAGAAACTGTTCAGCCCCAGTGAAGCTGGGGATAGGAAAAGGGTGACAAGGAAAAATTCAGCAGGAAAGGAGAGGGGAGGATAAATGATAAGGAGCACTGGAGGAAAGCCATAAAGCTGTGGGAGAAAGGAAATAAAAGAAGGAAAATCAAGGGATAAACTGTGTAGTCCTGCAGCTCAGGAGAACAGCTGGAAACCAGCATCTCTGACACAGACCCATGGACGGTGTGACCATGGGCCTCTTTTACTCCCTGGGGTCTGCTTTCCCACCCTTTAGTCTGTATTAACTGTTCAGACTGCAAACTTCCTGCAGTAAAAAGAGCTCAGCTTCCTTTGGAAACACAAATCCAGAGGAGATGCAGGGCAAGGAAATAAGTAAATAAGCAGAGAGAGCATCCAAATAGAAAAGGGGTGCAGCAAAGAAAGTTTTGACTTAGGTTTTTGACACTGTGCCCTGAATACTCAGTATATCTCAGCATCCTGAGAGGGAAATGGGTTTGTCACAGCTGCATGCTAGCTGCTCCCTTCTGGTTTCATTTAGCCATGTGGGAGCACACACGCGTGTGCGAGAGGTGGAGCTGCGGACCAACCTTAACCCTGCACTTTTCTCAATTAGAAACAAATGGAAGCTCTCTGTTTTCCATTCACTGGTTTTATAACAGTTTGAAATTAGACTGATTGGGAGTTTCCTTGCCAGCTCTGTCTATCTTGGGCTAATTACATAGGAGATGCTAATTGCATCAGCCAACCTATAGAACCACAGCATTCCTCTTCTGTATTTCAAGGGGGAAAAGCATGGGGGAACTCACACTATTGGTCACTTCGTCTCTGACTTCTACTTTCTGTCTCTGCCTCCCTGACTGATTATGTTCTTGAAATGATAATGAAAGGATTGCAAAGAAAAAGGGACCTGGCAGGGTAAAACACTGTTCCAGGCTCTGGAGAAGAGCCATAGGTCTGGAGCTTGACTAACAATATGTAGAACAAAAAGTTGGAGAGAGGGAGAAACCTGTAATCCAGTCCACCAGAGGGAAAGTATGAATCCAGAGCTGGTGACTCCACCACCTCCCTGGGCAGTCTGTGCCAGTGTGTTACCACACTTTGTGAGAAGAAATGTTTCCTAATATCTAGCCTGAACCTCCCCTGGCACAACATCACCTCTCACCATTAACTGGCAGCAGAGGCAAACCCCTACCTTGCTACCACCTGCTTTCACGGACTTGGAGAGAGTGGTAAGTTCTCTCCTAAGCCTCCTCTTCTCCAGACTGAACCCCAGCTCGCTCAGCAACTCCCCGTAAGGTAAGGCAGGATTATGAGCCCTTGTTTTCCAGTGAAGGAACTGAGGTGTGGAGGGAGGCTGAGTGACACCATTAGGGCTATCCAGCAATCCTGGTCAAGGCAGGAACCTTAGCCAACAGCCAGCCTTGAAGTTAGCACTTTGTCAGGACACCCAGGCTGCTTTCCCCAGCAAATCCAGAACCTACACGGGATGCAGTGTGATGGATAGACAGAGTTCAGCTCTATCCTTAATCTTACCCTTGAGAACGCAGGGGAAAATAGGGTTCTTCACTGTGTTAGCATGTGTGAGGCTTTGCGGAAATGAATGACTTGACTGAGAACAAGACACGAAGCTCCTAATACAGGAATGGAGGATGGGAAACACTGTAAACCTTCCTGCACCAACCAGGGCTGAGGACCTTATAATGGCATGTACCAACTGACAGGTGGGGCAGAGGGGGAAAGGAGCTTTCCCAGCAACTCTGCTTTGTACTCCTTTTCCTGAGCACCTGACCTATACATATAAAATAGCATGAGGCTGGATAGACTCTTTCTTATCCATTCTGACCTTTAAAAATTCCCATATTGCAGCTAGAAAATAGAGAGCTATGGATAGAAAGCCTTCAGAATTGTCTTTTTTTATCCCTGGGAAAATCCTTTGCATTTGCATTGGCAAAATGAACCAAACCAGGGCCCTTTCTCTGCACCCATCCATCCTGTCCTGCTGCAGGATCTTCACTATCCCAGAGCTGTGATTGTCCACACCATCCTATAATGAGGAGTCTTCCCAGCTAACTTGCTGCAACTAGCTGCAAACAGGGCTCATCTCTGGGTCATTCATGCTGAGTAATATGGAGGGGCTCACCAGGTCTTCCTCAGTTCATGGTCCCCTAGATCACCCTAACAGCTGCATGTGGGCCTGGAGGAGAATCAAGGGCTTGCTTGCTAGTCACTAAACAAGTTCTGGGTTATTTCTGAACGGGATCCATTTGAAGTCTCTGCACTGCTCTTCTTCTCTCCCTTTGGAAAAGGGACCATGCCCTTAACACAAAGGGATGGAGGAATTTCTCTGCCTTGCTCCAGCAGCTTCCCGATGCAGACAGCCAGCACAGTGGGATGCTTCGAGACGTTTGCTGCCATCTATGGCCAATACTAAATAATGCAAAAGCAGGTAGAGGGCTGGGCCCTGACCTCAATCTGAGATTTCCTCTGTGCTGTGTCTCTGCGGGGAGATTTCTCTCCCATGGGGACCAAAGGAATAGGACCACAGGGGCCATAGGAATAGGTACAGGATTCATGGGAGACCAAAGTCATTTGACTCAGGGTCCACCACTAGCAGCTAAATGCAGAGATGAGAGAGACAGGAACTCTCTGTGACAGTCTGGGAGCTGGGAATGATGCTGAACAGCTGCCCCACTGCCAGAGGAGCAACACATCCACACAAGCACACAGACAAATCTACACACATTTGTCCCAGTGCAGAAGGCCTTTGGCTGGTGTTTCTGGAGCCATTTCTGTATGTCTTTCCCTTTCCACCTGGGTGCCTCCAAGGCAGATAGCTGGAGAAGAGCCAGTTCTGATTTTCAGACTCCCTTTGCCTCAGCATCCTCAAAACCTCAGAGAGCTATTTCTGATTGCTGGAGTTTGAGGCACTGTGAGGCTGTGCCCTTTCACTGCTGCAAAAAGTGGAGAAACACTAATCCACTCCACCGAACACAAAACTCAGAGAGGGGCAAAGTCTGGGATGTATTACCAAGCTAATACAAAGGGCCTTTTGGAGAGCGTGCACCATGCAGGGAGCCCTTTGCCCTCCAGGCTGGTGTAGGGGAGCCCAAGGGTGACACATGGCATCAGCACAGGAGTGTCACTCACCAGATGGAGGTCTCCACCAGACACTTTTACAGCGGATTTCCTTTGATCTACTTTGCACATTTCCTTTGTGCTGAAACTGGATCAAACATCTGCACTGATAAGCACATACCAACCAAACAACCCAGCAGTGATTCTCCAGACTACCAACATAGAGGTAGCCACCATCTCCCAAGTCTCTCTTTTCACAGTTAACTTCTCCTTCTGCTTTGATTGCTGCTGTACACAGTACAGTTACTTCATAACATGCTCAGGGGTGATTTCCCATGGTTGTGCCCTGTGCAGTTATCACTGTGCGTAGTTCATGTGTCTGTGTATCTGTGTGTGTGTATGAGCACATGATGTTGGTTTTTTTTGTAGGGTTGCCTGAACTGATCTAGCAGCAAATATACAGGGTGTGCAGCATAAGTGGAACCACTGTGGGCTTTCTAGCTTCTTCTTGAGATAATTTCACAGTGCACACCAGGGCTCAGCAGAGGTTTTGCTTTTGCAGCAGCTGGCAATCACAGAGTGGCCTGGGTTGAAAAGGACCACACAGATCATCCAGTTCCAACCCCCTGCTATGTGCAGGGTCGCCAACCACCATCCCAGGTTACCCAGAGCCACATCCAGCCTGGCCTTGAATGCCTGCAGGGATGGGGCATCCACAGTCTCCTTGGGCAACCTGTTCCAGTGCGTCACCACCCTCTGAGTGAAAAACTTCCTCTTAATATCTAATTAAACCTCCCCTGTCTCAGTTGAAAACCATTCCCCCTTATCCTATCTCTGTGCAAACAGCACATTTCCCTGGCTTCTGCCCCCATTCAGTCCATCAGAGTCCAGACAATGTGTCTGATTTTCCAAGGGCACTGTTTTCTCACTCTTAGCATCTCTAACAGCACTGTACTATTGCCACTATCATTCAGCATACCATGTCAAAGAGAAGGAGAATTTTCTTCTCAGAAAGAGTGATAATGCACTGGCAAAGGCTGCCCAGATAAGTCTCTGGAGGTGTTCAAGAGCCCCAGAGATGTGGCACTGAGGGACATGGTCAGTGGGTAGGGATGGCCTTGATGATGGCTTTCCTCCAACCTTAATGCCTCTATCTGTGCCTAAGCGTCTGAACATGAGTTTGTCTGTCTGCCTACATCAATACATCTCCCAGGGTGTTTGCATCCCCCCATGCTTGACCTGAGTTCCTGGTGCAAGTGCCACTGCACACACAGACGGCTGCGAGCATCTGGGAGCTGCACACTGAGTGCCTCCCTCCCTCTCTCTGTGCACGGCAGCAGAAAGCATTCCCAGTGTGGATGGCCACTGCTAATGGCCCAGGAATCCTCAATGCAGCTGTTTGTTCTGGCACTGGCGCAACGAGGTCCTGAAGTCAGTTGAACCGCATCGACTTCCCTGCCAGGGTCAGATTTCAGAGGTATGCGACTGGGGATGCCCCCACTGAATATTTCCAGCACCTGGCCTCCGCCCCCTTCCCTGAGCTTGCCATCACTGAGAGAAACCCAAGCCTTTTCAACACTGGAGGGAAAACGTGGCCGCCAGACAAGTGATTTACAGCCCTGCAAAATCCCATTGCCCAGCCAGCCCACGAGACAACAGTGTTGCTATTGTGACAGCCGCTTTGGTGATAGCAGAGGACCCCTGGACCAGCCCCTCTTCCTCTTTTCCCTTTCCTTTTCTTCCTTCCCTTCCCTTCCCCATGCCCAGGTCCCATTGCCCCGTGACCCTCTGACATCTGGGGATTCATGCAGCAAAGCATGCAAATGAGCCATGTGGTCCAGGCAGCAGCTCTGGCTGGTGATCTTGGAGCCAAGTCCAAAGTGCTATTTCAGCCTCCAAAACAGAAAAGCTGACACCAGAATGTGATGGAAAAGTCACCAAGACCTCCACAGCCCTGAGGAAACATCCATTCAGCCCATCCCATGGGCAAGTCTGCATGCAGAACATAGCTGATGGGAAGAGAAGGGCACTGAGCTCTTGTCAAAGAATGCCAATGGAAAGGAGTCCTACCCATTAACTACCTGCTGTATAAACTGCTTGAGCAGATTCAAGCCAACTCTATGGGGCAGGATAGTGATGTCTGCTCACTTCTCAGTCCTCAGAAGGATGGAGAGCTGTCTTGGTGTTTCCCTGCTCTCTGCTCTGTGTTCTAAGGCATCCATGTGTGCCCAGACTGCTGACTCAGGTCAATCACACTCCATAGAATCACTAAGGTTGGAAAAGACCTCCAAGATCATCAAGTCCAGCTCCAACCTATCCCCACAATCCCCACTGACCCATGTCCCTCCACAGTTCTTGAACACCACTAGGGATGGTGGCAGACAAGAACATGGATGTGTTACCAGAACCTGGATATGATTTTGAACACAGATGCCCTGTCTGCTTAGGGAAAACATGCATGCCAAAGGACCCCTTATGGGTCTGTGACAGATAGGTATAGAAATTAACTTTCTCCATCTTAAGCCATTTGAGGATCAGCATGTATGAGTTTGGGTGAAACTGGAGAAGTTGTTGCTGCAAAATGTGACTGTGGGAGCTTTTCTGTTTTACAAGAGAACATGGAGGATTTGTGGATGTATTTCAGCCAGAAACTGCAGCAGTCTCTGCAGCTGTATCACTCCCTCTGCTTTCTTCTCTTCCTCTGTCCTCCTTGCCCTCAGAGGGCCCATAGTGCAGATCAATCTGGCTTCATAAATATTTTATGAACTACTTACATAAGTACAGAAGAGACTTTTATTCAAGACCAGAATCCTGTCACCAGGCAACGATGTGCCATCAGTGCCATGCAGACAAAGCCCCTGGGACATCACCAGGAGAGCAAAAGATGGCCTCCCTGTGGTGATGACTCCATGTCTACTTGTTATGGCATGGATAGAGGTGAAATGGAGTGGAGAAGTAAGGCTGCTGTCAAAGGGGCCAAGGTATCCCCTCCTAATTTGGTTCCTTGATCTTTGAGGTTTTATCACTCCCCTCATGAGACTTATCTCATGGAAAGGTGCGAAGAGCCCACCTGGTGAGAGGCTGTCAGTCCACTTGATGCTATGTTTTACACCACTCATCACTGGAGAGTATCTCTCCATCCTATCTCCAGCAGAGTCCATTCTCCCAATTGCATTCACCTCTGAAGAGGTGGATGATGTCCTAGATATGCCCTGTCCTTCCTGTTTCATGTCTCTTCATGCCTGAGAGGTAGAGAACTTGAACGGGCTGCACGTCCCAGCTTGGAGTTCCATCACTACTGACTAAATTTCCTCTTCTAACTCCAGCCCACTAGAGTGGGCCCACTGATCTCCCACTAAGACCTCCCGTTTGTTTTCCATCAGCTCACAACCATAAGATAAAGAAGAGTGTAGCACGGAAATACCATCATTGCAAGACCACCCTGATGACTTTTACAAGAAAATGATACGCTCTTTCCCTGGAAGTCAGGCAGAGATACATGGTATTAGGGCTCCCTTTTGTTTCCTTCCTTATGGGTATTAGCTAACAAATCTGTCTCTTTCCAGTCTTCTGCCTCTTAGCTACTTTACACTATTAGATAAACCCATGGTAGAAGGAAAGGAAATTGAATTAAATATTGATCTGCTCTACCTCTGGGGAGCTCTGTGAAAGGCAGCATAGCCAGCGCTTCCTGGGTAGAGCAGGAGGAAGGAGAAATAATAACTCACATAAAAGGAGGAAGAGAGGAGAAGCATCACTAATTAGACCCAAAAATACACAGGTTGCAATGCTCGTTGTACTTCTTTGTTATCTAAGGAGACAGAAGGTACAAATCAGGTCTAGATTCAGAGGATACAGGTTTCCACACAGAACATCCATCCTTGGTGCAAGTGCAGGCTGACCCAAGTCCTTGCCGTGCTCCTGCACCTGGCTCTGCAGTGACTTTATGTGCCTACCAGAAAGTCATGACATGGAGTATGTATAAACACTCAGTAAAACGCTACCAACAGAGTAAGCACAATGAAGACTGCAGAGAGCAATGTGGCTGGCCTGCCTTCACTGTTTTGTAGGGCTGTGGTGATGCAAAGCAGCTGTCAACGCGGTCATTGCCATGAACAGCCTTCTCGTGTTAGCCAAGCCATGCACTTGGTCTGGGCATACTTGGGAGTTTGCAGCTCTGATTGCACCTTCAACGCACATGCATACGCTCAGGGCACTGAAAGATATCTTCAAGATACGGGCACGCCGTGCAAGTGCCTGGCAGCTATGAGCAGTGAATAAGAAACCCACTGAACCGAAGCCAAGTGTGGAGAATGTAATTACACAGTTAAACTCGGAGGCCACTGATGGTTACATAACAAAGGCGTAGCTGGAGGCAAATCGCTTTTGTTCTGCCTGAGAAAGGAAGGTTTTGTTGACAGCTCAGATACGGAACACTTGAAAGAGTCACCCGGGTAAATAACAACAGCTTACTACTCCATTAAATAGCTCTTCCCAGGATGAAAGGCTTCCCTGTCCTAGAGGAAGGCTAAACTGATTGAACCATTAAAACTGCAAGTCAACTCGTCCAGTCCTCAATTAACCACCACCATCTCGATATATATATATAAAAACACCACAACACCAAACAAAACAACCAACCAACCAAACAAAAAACCAACACCCTTCCAGGAGCATATAAAAAATGGAGCAATTAGTTTAGGACATGTTTGTTTCCTCCTCTCCTCTCCAATTGCATGTAGAAGGCGTTGTCTCAAGGTTTCCAAATATCCCAATCAGGTTTTTACTTAATCTATACACTGCTGGGAGGTCGCCTTAGAGAATGCAGGCAGGTCTTGGGTATGGAGGAGAAGTTGAAGGTGGAGGGCTAAGTGATCTATGGGAAAATCACATCACTTCTGATGTGTTAGAAAGAGAGATCTGAAGGACCGTGTCCATATTCTTAATCTAACATGGGACAAGCCCTGTTGTGATTGCTTTGGCAAAGTGCTTGAGCTGTTTGAGAAACTCAGTGACAGACCTTCTCTCCTTTTACAGGGTAGTCTGCTCCCCTGCCCTACTATCCTGTTAAAACTCTTCTGCTGACATTTAGTATGATTTCCTTTGCTCTAATCTGAGGTCACTACCTCCTATCCCTGAGGGACATGAGGAGCTTTTTCTTCTCTTCCTCTGTGAAGAAGTCTTTTATGTGTTGGGAGGCTGTAATCATGTGTCCCCTTGATCTTCTCTAGACCAGACGTCTCCTCAGTCTCATGGATCATGAGTTCTGGGTCGCTCGTAGGCCACCTCAGGACAGAGCTGAGTGTCTGCATGGGTGAACTTTGCACTTGTTATGAGTTTTATGGCAACCAAAGAATGCTGTCATTATTGTCTGCAGCCAAAGTTAAAGATTTCTCCCATAACCTGGGCAGAGGACATGGGAGTCTCCAGGGATCAAGGTCTCAATCCCACTTCCGAGTGGGCAGCACAAGAAATGGAGGACATATGACTTTCCAGTCTTTGATGTCAAAGACTCGCCTTACCATGTTCCGACTGAGACTGTGGGGTCTCTTTTCAGGTACTGGAGAGACTGGAACAGGATACAGATATGTTATACCTCATCTGGAAAATGCAGACTGTGAGCAAGAAACCCCTGACCCCAGGGCTGTTTTGGTAATTTTATGGCAGTTCATGGGACTGTGTAAACGAAACCAAGAGGCGGCCATGAGCCATTACCCAGTGCTTGAGAAAACACATTTCCTGGGCTCTGTTATCTTGGACAAGAACAAGATTGCTCAGAAACAATGAACTGAAGGGGTCAGATGCATAAACAATGAGTCACAAATCTTCTAATGGGTCCTTAACAACTTAATTGTTAAGAGTCTGTGCTGACAGGTCATTGGTAAGTGATACCAAACAAAGCACATCCTCATGGTCTGAGAAGACCTCTGAAGATTGCTGCGTTTTCCAGGGAGGGAGAAGGATGGGTTTTAACAGCACTTTGGCAATGCTTGGCTGCAAACGCTGCAGAGTGACACTGTGGGACATCAGACATTAGGAGGTGGTAGATACGGGGCTCCTCTCATGCGATATGTATTAATTCATGGGATTAATTGCTGAGAGATGTGGTGGCATGAAAGACTGAAGTTGTGACTGAATTAGGTTTTCTCATGGAGGAGAAATCCAAAGAGGGTTACTCAAAGCAGAGACCCCAGTGTGTAATCATGAGTTTAGTGTAGCAGTGAAGTAGATTCGTCTTTGACTCCTTCTCCTGTGGGCAAAGCATTTTCATTCTTTAAAGACTTCTGGAATTTGCTGGAGTCTTTGGATGCTCATAAATACAATACATCAAACTTTCTGCTTTGTAGTCTGGTAGGAAGAGGCAGGTCTCTGGCCTCTGCCTGAAGGAACTGCAAAACCATGTTTGTTTGTGATGCTCTTGATCTACCCTTGTGATACTCAAATAAACAAACAAACAAACAACTCTGTCTTTGATTCTGGCCAAAGTCACTTGCTTTACATAAAGTGAGAAGAAATGTTGTGATACACAACTATTAAATAGTCTTCCTTTGGAAGAAACTTCTCCTTGACCTTTATTTTGGCTAACATTTTGCCCAGAGGAGATAGACTGCCTTATGTCTCCAAACTTCATGGTATCTTTCATCTCCTAAAGAAGTTATCAATATTACATGTTAATCCATTTTTATACCCAAACAGGAATCCTTTTCCATCTCTGGACGTAATGCTGTGTTACAGCAGTGAGTTCCACAGATGAAATGTGTATTGGCATGGAAAAAAAAATCAGCTAGAGTGAGATATTTTACCCAAAAACTACTGTAGGCTACACCTAAAAGTTCACAATTTTCATCGTCTTTTTCAGGACAAATGAGAAGAGACAGGAGATAGTTTTGGAGAAAAGCGTTAAAGCCTTCCTGATAAGATTCCATTATTGTGATCTCTCAAACCCATTAACCGTGATTTTTTTCACCCATCCTGATGTTGATTTGCAGCAGAGACAATAAGAAAGCAGAAAGCTTCTCTGGACGGAGTCCAGTGTGGGTGAGCAGACACTGGGGAACAACCTCACTTCGACCCCAGATCCTCCACTACCACACCACTGAACAGCAGCTGGTATTATCACCGAGTATGTAAACTGTAATCTCTGTATACGTCCTCCCTGTCACCCTAGAGAGAGTCTTTGTATTTGAAAATAAAGCCCTCTCTGAATTGACACAATAGATTCTGGAGGGGAAGGACGGAAAGATGTTATCTTTGGCTGCTTGCCCACAGCAAAATCAGCCACCCCTTTGAAGCCAATGGATCTGTATTAGTGTCTCCTGTGGGAGGCATCAGAATTTGTAGTAGGAACACATTCTGAGCTACAGATAAGAGTCTGTTACTGTTACACTTGTCTTTCTGCAGGCAAAACACATCTCTTCTCTGAGGAAGTTATGGCCAAAGCCCAGAAATTCAGGTGTGAAGTTCTTTTGTTGACAACTACCTTAGACTCTAGTTAATACCTGTATATGTCTATAGACAAGCCCAAAGGAGCAAATCAAAGGATAGAAGAACCGGAAAAGAAAGGATCTTCTCAAAGTTGCCCAAGGATGGCTGAAAAAGATAGAAATAGCACTCAGGTGGTGCAGAGCTGTCTCCATCCTCAGCCAAGTTAACCTAATGTGTTGGTGAAGGATCTTCCCATAGACCACCAAGAGGAGCAGGAACAAACAACAGGTGATACAAACCACTTCGCATGCAGGACAAGATATTTCTAATGCTGATTGTTGGCTCTCTCCACCGACTATAGAGGAATAACCAACTTTGTAGAAGTCAGATAAAATGAAATTAATCCTAACTGCTAGTCCACGGTTCAGGAGAGGCCAGCAACTCTACATCTAGGCTAGCGTTCACATGCCATATATCACAACAGCTGGTAGCTGACAAGGTCTTAGTTAAGAGATCCCAAGTTTCTCTACAAAAGCACAGCAAACAACAGCATTTATCAGTTAAAGGTCAGAAGTTTTAAATCACAATGATCTGAAGGAAATAGTGGCTTACTGTTGCTTTAGCCACAGAAATGTGGATGCTATTGTCTGAGCAGTAGCTTTCAGCCTTTCTCTGTCCTTTGTGTTACTTTCCATCACTTCCTGGTGGAGGTGTGGACCCTATATGAAAACTGTCTGTCCCTTGGTGGTAGACCTCATGGTCTTTGCAAACATCTTATGAGTGTCCATGGCTGCTTGTGAAGCTGGAGACTACACTCTCAAACCCAGGGAAGTAGAGACTGAAATAGTGGGTACTATTTGTAGCTCCAAATATTTCTGAAGAGGTGGGAATCCACAGTCTAACTGCACCAGCCATGAAAATGCAATGAAATGGAAGAGAAAGGGACTTGCCATGATTTCCTCAGAAGTCCTTGCTCAAGTGTTTCTGATCTTTGGATGAATTCTTGTTTTCTTGCTTTTTTTTTTTTTTTTTTTTTTTTTTTTTTTTTTTTTTTTAATCCACAACAAAAAACAGTTTTCCATTTTCATTTACTTATTTTATTTTCATTTATTTCTGTTTTCTATTTTCATCTATTTAAAAGACACCATTTGATTCATAGCTTGACATTACAGACAGAAAGACCTCAACCTCACTGCTGTCTTGGTGGATTTTTATTAGTGACAAATAATTGCACTTCTATAGCAGCTTCAGATTTTGACTTGGAATGGGAACTGTCCAAACCTTCTTACAGCATAACCACACAGGCCAAAATCCACTGCATTCACATGAACTATCCCAGGGCAAGTTCCTCCAGCTTAACAAACAGAGAAGAACATCTCTGCTTGTGAGAAGTTATGTACCATTTCCAGGTGTCTGTCTTGTTTCCCAGGCTCCAGAGAGGAAAATCCCAGATCTTACCTTGCCAGTGGCCATCTAGTAGCATGCACCAAGGTATCATATTCAACTTGATGCCCTACAGTATCTCTCTTGGCTTTCAGCTTCTGTTCTATTGCTTCTTGTTGGCCCTGTGCTGCATCTGCCTTCCCTTGGCAGATATTTCAGACACATTTGAGGTCTCTATACATCTATAAATAGATTAATCCTTCATTGTCTATAGAGATTGAGCTCCCCAGGGTCAACACTGTGTTGGATGGAGCTCCATGTGCTGTGTCCAGGGAGACACCTTGACATCTCAGAGTAGGCAAGAGTATTCTCCTGCCCAGAATGCCTAAGGAAGGGAGGATGAACCTGTACCAGACTGCAAAGCAGTCTTTGTTCCTACCCTTCAAGAACACTGGGTAGGCAGCCAAGCAAGAGGACAGCGAGTTCTCACTGCTTTATCTCACACTTATAAAATCTGGTTTGCTTTGAGCCTGAGCTACTGGAGTCATGTGTTGGGTGACACTCAGCTTGCATTTTAAACAAAAGCAAGCATTTACTCTGCATAGTAGCAGAGAGAAGCTGGAGATGATTATCTACAGAGTGTCAGAATTAAAGGAAGAAAAAAGAAAGAGAAATACAGATCTTCCCTTTTCTGAAAATCTCATGATATTTTAGGCAGCTGCCATGACTGGGGGAATATATTAGTTCACATGGGTTCCTAAGGAAGGGTCTCTCTTCACGACAGCACTGGGTGTCACCTGAAATCCTCTCTAGTTCATTGTACTGCAGAGTCTGAAGGGCATTTTTCTACATAGGAGAAGGGCAAAAAAATGTACAAGGCCAATTGTTGGCATCAACTGGCACCATAAATTCAGATCATGCAGAGCTCATGGAAACCAGGAAGCTTTTGAGAACATCCTGCTGATATCTCTAACCACGATTCCACAAACACAATAATATTATTGTCTTAGAAAAAAAAAAAAAAAAAGAAAAAAGGAGGACAGCTTAAAGACCACCATGGTTAAAAGATACAACAGTAAAGCTATGAAAACAGAAAAAGGTAATGAAGAGGGAAAAAAAAGAGGAGAAAGATACACTGCTGAGCCAACAGGCTTGGACTTTGCCTTGGTAGGGCAACCTGCCCTCAAGTTTAGACATGGCTGATGGCTGCCCAGACCACAGGCAGAAGGAGAGAGTGTCAGTCTACCCTGAAGTTACATGTCAAAAGAATGAGGATTCTCCTGCTCTACCTCTACCCAACGCTGGGATTCAGCTTGTTTCACTGCAGATGTCCACTGTGTCATGAACTCACTGTCTTCAGCCTCCCAAGAGAAGGACAAAAATCAGCCATGCAGTGGTGTGACTTTGCTTCTCTTTAGGTATGTGTTGAAGCATCTCTATTCTTGCTGGATCTTTGCCTCCTATGGAGGGAACCTGGACTGCCTCCCTTGGAGATGGAGAGGCTGCACTTAGTCTCATGCCCCTGTCATTGCTTGACTTCCATAGAAGATCCCCAGATCCATGGATGCCCTTACCTTTGGGGTATTCAAGGTAGGTTGGATGGGCAACCTGTTGTGGTACCTGATGTGGTTTGCAACCCTGCTGGTAGCAAGGGTTTGGAACTAGATGACTTTCAAGGTCTCTTCCAATCCTAACCATTCTAAGATTCTACAATATCTCATCCCACAAACCAAACTATTATATCCTACCACACATGATGAGAAACCAGCATGGAGAACTGCAGACTGGTAGACCCAATCCTTAACTCCTGACAGCTCTCTTAAGACATTGTAATACCTGAAACCCGGAAGTAATAGGGTGCTATTTTCCCTGGAGGGCAGAGCAGCTTTAATCACAGCGACAATGAAAGAGCCTTGTCTCCTCCATTCCCACCTTCCAAGGAACAGGAATCTCATTGATTTCTCTCCTACATTCCTCTCTCAGCCAAAGGGTTCTGCATCCTCTTCCTCCTCTACCACCTCACTTGCTGTTGGTCATTTTGCACGCTCTCATAACTTGTAGAAGGGATGTGAAGCAAGCCCTCTGCATGGAGGTTTGGAGTGGCAAGGCAAAGGGTCTGCAGGAAGGCTACAAAGCAGGCAGACCTCTCTTCTTTCTCTCCTGCCAGGAAACCCATGGAGAGGGCTTATTTCAATTTTTTGTTTCCTTTTCCTTTCACCTTCACCCTCCCACCCCTATCAGCCCTTGCCCATCACCGTTCCCCCCCAGCACCATTCCTCCCAGGAACATCGCAGCACTGCTCTTTCATGAGCAGTGTGTGGTATTATGACTTTGGCAATGCTGAGCCCTGCCAGCACGCCTCAAACCACAGGTATCTGACCCTGTCCCAATCCCCATAATACTGATTAATGTCCCGATTCACCTCCCGATAGGGCCAGAACCGTCTGTGGCCAAGGCAGGTCAACACCCCACTCCCTGTGCTCTCCCCTCCTCCCTCCAGGCTCCTCTCTCTTTGCTTGGGGGGGGATCTGTTCCAAAAAATCCCACAGTCAGGGAGTGCAGGAGCTGCCAGCGGCACTGGGAGCCGGGGTGCAGTTACAACAAGGCCAGCTCTGTGATTATGGCACATTAAGCCCTCAGTGCTGTGCAGGCTGCTCTGAGGCATGACGTCCTCACTCCAGCCGGTCAGTTCCAGCATCCCTCCACCCCCCCTCTCCTTCTGCTGTCCCTTCTGGGCTGGAACAGGGAAGGGGCTTGAATATGGGATGCTGACATGGTGCTCACCTGGAGGTGAGGGCAGAGATGGTGTAGGAGATGTAAGGGGAAGCTTGGAGGGGAGTAAAGCTTTGGTGGCCCCAATGGGAGTTGAAACAGATTGGAGTGGGTGCTCAGAAGAGAAAGCCCCATTGCAGGTGGCCCTGGAGCCAAATCAACCCTGGAGCACGTTGCAGGGCAGTATCCACCCATCTTCTTGCAGGGATAAAAGCATCTTCATGCTTCAGGAGCACAAGGTGGTGGCTGCTGGTTGAGGCACCAACAGAGCCCTGTTTCAGGGTTGTTAAAGCTTCAGATGCAGCTGCAATAGAGACTGAGCTGAGCGTCCATGGAGTGGGATCTGCTGCAGTCTGTCATCCCTGCCCATAGGGCCACACTAGTTCTGTGGGAGGAAATAAATCAGCTGTATCTCATTCTTTGTCCCCATTAACTGTGTCCACATCCATATGTCTGTCTTTAACCCAAACAAGTGTGGTCTCATCCGAATCTTCTAGATAGGAATGGGTGATTTGTAGATGTGGGATCTGTTCCAGTGACTGCCAGCCTTGCATCAGTGTATTCCCTCACCTTGCAGTACATAGACTGGCAGAGGATGCACATGTTGAGGCTTTGATGGAACAAACATCCTTCTCTTCCTGACTCCTTCTGTTTTGCATTGGCCTTGGAAACTTGGCCTTCTTGACCTGATGCATTTGGAGGCACATAAACAACATATCTTTGCCTAGTTTGCTCTCTACAAGGTATTAACTCTGAATCCTAAGGAGGTATACGTCAATGAAGTGTTCTCTTTCATTTTATCTTACATGTCCATTTTGGCAGCTGGGTCCAGCAATAGAGCATGGAAAAACAGTTTTACCAAAAGACAAAAGGCAGTGAACAAGAAAATCCAGAAGAGAAGCAAAGACCACCATCACAGCAGTGAGACAACATATAATTAATCCTCTTGGAGAGATACTAGTGGTGTCAGTGACTAATGTCAGTATTCTTAGCAGGGTATATGGGATCTAGGAATGAGGTTGAGAAACAAGGTGGGTATCCAGGTTTGCTAGGGCTCCACCCAGCTCTGTTCATGGATGGCAGTCAGTTGACCCTTTGGCTCGGCCATCATTATGCTTATCTGGGTAACTTAAAGACCTTATCACCCCACAGAGCACTGAGTCAGCTCAGCTGAGCACATACCCGTATCGACCCCTATGGAGATCCTCTTAGTGTGCAGACTTGTTGGTACAGAACCAGGGCTGGATCTTTACTAGTGTGAAAAACAGGGGTTGATGTTGTTCCTTTTTCACCAGCTGAAGCACTCTCCCTTCCCCCTGCTCCTGCAGAAACCTGAGTCATCTTTTGCTGATGACAGAGTAAATTAGGAATACACATTAGCTGTGACTTTGAACGGCCTAATTTCCCATTTACAATCCTACAAAATATGTGCAAAAGGCATCTTAAGCTCAATTTGTTGATCAAACTGATGCTGTCCATGACACCAAGGAATGCCAGGACAAAATCAGCATTAGGAGTGAGTTAGGAGAGAAGAAAAAACAACCGTCTATTGCTCAGTCTACTTGAAACACTGATGATTAATTTGCTCGAATCTCCTACATTCAAATATTATGATTTGACTGCCTTTAAGAATGGACCTAAATCAACTGCTGAATTCAGACCCATCCTGTGGTTTGAATTAGATCCACCCTACCAGCATGCTTATCATACTTCCCACTACCACCATAGCCAGAAACAAGAGTGACACTCCCCCCCTCCAAGATCCCCCCCAAATTGCTCATCTTTAAATGCTTTCAAGAAGGCATTCATTGCACAAGGCAGCCAGCCACAAAAGAAGCTACTGAAGCATGGCTGAACATGGTCTGGAGAAGTATGTGGAATCTGGGGGCTTGTCATCCGACCCAGATCTCTCAGCTTGCAGAATCCTGTCCCTTCCCATCCAGAGGCAACCCAGGGCCAGGAGACCAGTACCAGAATGTGCTAGCTGGGCTACATCAAATCACCCCCTGGCTCTCTTATTTCCCTGCAGTGATGCTGGTTGACATCAGATGAGACTCTTGGTCCTTCTGCACTCCACAGGAACACCACTGATTTATGCCAGCAGAATGCTCTGGCCCCTTGAGCTTTGTGGTTTCTATGATGAGGTTAAGGCAAATCAGAGAGAAAATCTGATCCCAGGAATGAGGCAAAAAACAGCAAACACACTTCATTGTGGTGGTGAAAGGCTGACTGAGAAACACCAGTTGTGGTGGGAAATGAAATGGAGATGAAGACGGTGCTCTGCCGTGGGGTTATGTGCTGGGATGCTCTGAGACTATTTAACAATGCTACAGCATGAGTCAGAGTCATAGTGTTTTGCCCACACGCCTACTTGTATGGATGTGCATACATAATAGTTTTGCATCAAACCTCATTCCTTCACCAGCTGAGGAAATGAGACCTCCAGGCCCACCCAGTATCTTTTGGGTGCAACCACAGATGACCTGAGGGGGGATGCTCTGTGGCTGAGTGGATCCCTTGAGGACACCGTGCAGCTCTGAGATTCATGAATACACATTGCTGATATCTATAGCCAGGCATGGGAAATAACTCTGTCTTGCTTTGTCCCCATCCAGTGGCTGGCCTGGGGAAACACTTTTGGGACATGACAGTCCCAGTAACTCAGCTCAAGTGAAATCAAGTCATAACTGTATTGTATGCAGTGCATCTGACCACCTCTGACCACCCACAGGCACATGTTTTAGTGAGCATGGTTATTTAGAATGGGAACACTTTTTCACCTCTGCGCCTATAGAGACATCTCTCTCTTTTTTATCCTTGGGAAGAACATATTATTGTTGGGAAGAACAATAAAAATAAACCATCTTTCCAAGTGCACCTTCTCTCACAGAATCATAGAACTGTTAAGGTTGGAAAAGACCACTGAGATCATCCGGTCCAACTGTCAACCCATCCCCACCATGACCACAAAACAATGTCCCTACAAGTCCTCTGTGCCTTCACTGCATATACAGAGAAAGAAATACCTGAAAGCATGCAGAAATTCAGGAGGAGAGCTGAATCTTAGTTCCTGATCTCATCTTTGTACTGAAAAGGTCATTTTTGAACAAACCATTCATTGAGCATAATAACCTCAAGAGCACTGGAAGAAAACACAGGCTTGAAGAAAACCCCGATGCCGATTCTGAAAGGTGAAAAGGTCTGATAAGCAGATGACTCTTGGTAAGCCCACAGCACAAGGTTTCAAAGCAGTATGCATCGGGCATCTCTTAGCACTTCAGCTTATCAGCTCTCTCTCATTTTTATTTTTAAAAGAAATTTCCTGTATTTTCACTGAGCTGAATGAAACTGCTAACCATGAAATAGATATGCCGCATAATGTTGCTTTATTGATCTTACTCTTTGAGTGCAGCAAGGGGAAACGGGTCATTTCCTTGCAACTACTCGCTATGGCCATTTTCTCAAATCTATTTTAACTCCAACTGCTCAGCACCTGAAAGGAGAAATGGTCTGGAGTCGAAATGCTGAAAAGAAAGCCAAGGTAACATTAGGGTGAGGTAGAAGTTCAGGCAATAAAAGTTGGATAGATGGAAATAGCTTGCAAAGTTCATGGAAATCAGCCCAATGCTTTGATTGAGTTTGGTTTGTAGCGCTGCAAAACAGTAAGAGTTGCTGGTAATTCCCTCCTGGAGGAGATTAGGAATTTCCTAATGTTTGGATCCATAGGGTCAGCAGTTAAATGAATTACTAGTGGTCCTAAACAGTGTCGGAGTCCCCCAAGGCTCCACTGGGTCTCAGTTAAACGATCACTTGTTCTCTGCTGCATGCCCAAGACATGGTAACTCCCTACCTTCCTCTTCAGAGCACCTTAACCCCTGGCAAAAATAAGCTAAGTTGTACATAATGCTGACTTTTCTGTTGAAACACCAAAGTTCAGTAGTGGGAAGAGAAGGTTTTGTAAGGACGCACAGCGATTTTCAAATCTGCCTTTACAGATGCAATTGTGACTGCTTCTTGCTCTCAGTGTGACAAGACCAAGCATATAGATACACAGAAATGCTTGGAGAGAGAAGGAGACAGACATAAAGATAACATCGAGGAACCCTGATTAACAGTGGGGCAGCCATGTGAGAAGTGAGATAAACAGCCTGCCTTGGGTGCTGAGACAGCAACTGCTATCTCCAGTGCTTGCCCCATACACCAGTCCAAGGGGTTTCTTTTCCAAGAGGCCAGGTTTGCCCTGGATGAACCTTTTACCTGGAAGATGGTGGATATTTGAGGTTTTTGCAGTGAAAATACATGAAGACTCCTAATGCCTTTGGGCTTTGAAGGTCCACTTGTTCTATATTTTGGTAGTGTCAGAGAGGTGGGCTAGGACTGCATAGTTGTGTTGCTTCCAGGCCAATTCTGAGACTTGAGAGTCCTTTTTTTTGCTGCTAAATAAAAGGGCTGGGTCTTGTCTTTTGGTCTTGAAGCCAAGCAAGATGGCACATCTCATGCCTACAACCCCAAACTCATTTTTCCCCAAAAGGAGAATGAGATCACATCCAGTTCCCTGTGCTATCCTGAACCAACGCTTGGGAACATTGTCTGGAGGATTGTTCATCTGCTCAGATGAAAACCCTGCCGAGAATGATGCTCATGGTTAAATAGTCTGGCTGAGGGAGGTGGGGTTCAGAGGTAGAGTGAAGCCTATGCTCCTCACACCTCACTGCGTGTGTATTTACTGCCAAGGGCAGAAGGTACAGCAGACCTCACAGCAGGCTTGGGATGGAGTGTGAGTCTGTCAAAAGGAGAACTGGGGGGATTTATGCTGGGTCATAATGATTTTATGCATGGTGTCAGGGTGGAGCTGCTCACATTGCTGGCTCTCCTTCTTGTGAAGCCCAGTGCCTCCCTCGTGTGTCACAGGAGCTCATCCAAACCTTTGATATACAAACACCTTTCACTGACCCAGCAACAAACTTTCTGCATTTATTTCCAATCCTGAATTATTTTCATGCCAGCTCGGGGAGTTCAGTCATCTCATGGATGAAAAGGAGGTAGAGTTGTGGGTAAGTGGAACTGCTCCTTCCTGAGCTGTTTCATTGGGTTTATTTTCATGTGTCACAGCATCAGGCCAACACCTCCCTGCTGTCTGTACCCTGGGATCCCTCCAATGTCCTCTGAAATATAGGGCTGCCCCAACAGGAGGGAAGGAGAAGATAAATGGCTTTCTCCCCTTGACATCCCTCCTGCCCAGCTACAACGCTTGAAATATTTCTCTCTCACCCAGGGATAGCACAATCCCTGCACCACTGAAATGTTTCAAGCCAGAAAAGCTGGAGGAGTGAGAGGGAAAAGAGGCAGTGAAGTCCACTTTCTGCTTTTGCTGGCTAAAGGGAAAAAATGTGTGGGCAGAAAGACAGGACAGCCGTGCAGAGGATTGCAACAACGAAAGCATCGCCTGAGTGCTCTCAGGGAGATTTGTTAACAGGAGGATCAAAGTACAGCCTGATAAGAGGGTGTCATCCATCCAGAATTTTCCATTCTTGGAAATCAGGTTTCTGGAAGTCAAACCAAGCTGGGCCTCCATAGAGAAGGGAGACTCCCAAAGCTTAGAGCCCCGCTGATTAGTAATAAGGGTCAGCCTGGCCTCATTGGAAACAACAGGTTAAAGTCAAGCCAAGTGTAGCAAGCATGAGTTTGAATGTTTGTTCCCATGACAAATGCAAGCTCAGGATCAGACCCAGACAGGAATTCTGCTGGTTGCATTTCAGCTCCAAGCGTCACTTATTAATGGAACCATCCTGCAAAACGTGCAGCACAAAGATCATCCTTGTTACAGCAGTTTTTGTAGGGTCAGCTGAAGTTTAGGTTGAGAGATCCACATCGGTATTATAGCATCCATGCAGATGCAGAGGGAGAGAGCAAATTCTCAGTGCCAGGGCAAAGTGTCTGTTCTTTTACATGGGTTGGACCTGTTGAGGTCTTCACTTTGGTCAACAGCAAGGGGAATGAGAGGAATCAGGACCCAAAAGTCTGTGATGAGCCCAGTGAGACTGAACAGCAAGGCATGTAAATATGCACTGAACATCATCACCATCTCGCAGTAGTGTGGGGTGAGGATGGAGCTGCTTGGCAGTGATGAGGACCTAAGGACAACTTCCCAGGCAGGGTTTGGGTCAGAGGCAGTCAAGCTCCTGAGAAACCAAGGCAAGGCGAGTATATGTCTATGCTCCAAATATCTGCAAATCAGGGATTGTTTTCAACTGCTTTTCATCAGGCGACAGAGCAGTGAATTTCCAAGCATATCCCTATGGAGGGAAAGCCTCCAAACAACATCTTCCACCCAAGGTCCCTTATCGGCGTGCCCAGAAATGGAGTTACAGAATCATAGAACCATTTTAGTTGGAAGTGGCCTTTAGAATCCATCTGGTCCAACTCCCCTGCAATGAACAGGGACACCCACAGCTCCATCATGAGCACCACACCACACACCACAGCACCACACTCAGAGCCCCATCCAGCCTGACCTTGGGTGTCTGCAGGGATGGGGCATCCACCAGCTCTCTGGGCAACTCTTCCAGTGCTTCACTATCCTTACTGTAAAAAAGCGTTTTCCTTACATCCAGTCTAAATTTCCCCTCTTTCATCTTGAAGCCATTTCCCCTTGTCCTATCACAACAGACCCTGCTAAAAAGATCGTCTCTTTCTTTTCTTACAGCCCTTTTAGATACTGAAAGGCCACCCACAGGACTCCCCAGAGCCTCCTCTTCTCCAGGAAGAGAATGGATGTCAAGACAATGGATGCAAAGGTGTGAGACAGCTCATGCTGTCAGGGCAGGGATTTCAGCATCATTTTGCATGTGGACATGGGAGCACAGGGGCTGCTCAGCGGTGCAGTGATGGGGACAACAGCTGTCCCTGCTTGAGCTGTCTGAACTGGGTTACCCCTGGCTGGGACTGCAGACACACTGCCCTCCCAAGGATAACCCCACTGATCCCAAAGCAATGCTTTGGAGCTATTTCTAGGAGGTTAGAAACCAAACAACAACTGCCTGGACCTAAAAGGCACACCTCAGGTTTCTTTTCCTTCAGCCTTGACCCTCCGTGCACATATTTGCCCCAGTGCATTCCCTATTCCTTCTGCACCAAACCCAGCCTGCTCAGGTCGGATTTGCCACTGAGCACTTTGGGCTTCTGAAGGGTGAAATCACAGCCTGTGTATTACCCTGACGCAGAGCCCTGTTTGCTTTATATTTTGCGGTCGGGTATTTTATAGTCCAGGGATATCTGCTAATCCCAAAGTACAATAACAAAAACCATATCTTTCATAAATACACGGTTCAGGGATGGGCACGCTCCCAAGCTCGTGTGGAGAAAAAGAACATTTCAGACATTGTTTCCTTGCACTTGGAGTCTGTCTTTATTTAATGAACTCAGACAGTAGTCGAGATTTGCAGGATCTCTATGTAGGATTATTTGATGATTATTCCTTTTACTACTGGCCCCATTTTCTCGGACAATATATATTGTCCCCAACTATGAATGCCTCAACCTAAAATCCTTCCCTTCTCCAAATCCATTGAGGTTCTTATCAGAGGGACAGACAAGGAGTGTAGCAAAGAGCAAAGTATCGATCAACACCTCCTTAATCCAATGGCTTTGCTGCAGAGATTTGGGATCTCTGCTACTTGGTGCTCCTCCAGGGAGAAGCAGGGCTTTTCTTATTCCTACCAGACCTTCCCACTGGAGAGTAACATCAGCACTGGTGTGGACACTCTTTTGGGAGTGAGGGCTGAGACCCTCCTGAACAACAGAATCATAAAGGCTGGAAAAGACTTCTAAGATCATTCAGTCCAACTGTCTTGATCATCACCTGGCCAAGCTTGTTCCCATTTTGGGTCATTCCCATGAGAAAAGGGCTCCCAATCCCTTATCGACACCCCCTGAATTTTCAGGGGAGCACTCCAACTTCTCTGCAAAGCCCAACTTCAGCAGTGCCCAAGCAGAGAGGCTAGAGCTGGGGAACCATCAGGCAGGGCTGGAGCCCATTCTGCTGGTTAATCACAGACTCCAGTGGAGCAGCACCTCCTGAGAGGCACTGGAGCATGGCAGAAAGGCAACACTTGGTGCCTTTTTTCCACCCATTTCACACCACACCTGCACCCACTTTTCCCAACCATGCGGAACTCTGCACTTGGCTCTGGCTGTTACCCATTTCCCAAAATTGAGTTATTCCAATCCAAATCCCACGGCAGCATCTGAGCAGGGCATGGCTTTATTATATGTATATATTTAAATTATTCTGCAGAATATCTCTGATAGAGATCACCAGGATCAAGCTGAGGATGTAACTGAGTAAGAACTGAACAGCTCAGCAGAGCAAACCATGGGGGTATCAGCTGGAAGAGGGACACGGGGAGGTTTTCCTTCAAGCAGTCCTGGCAGTGCTTTCCTGATAAAAACAGTGCCCACATCTGCTCCTCTCGTGCCGGTGTTTGACCCACTTTTAAAGCTCCTTTTGCACGCATCATCTTTTCAAGCCCGCATCTGCAGCGTTGTCTGACTCAGGCTGGTCTCACCAAGTAGAAAAATAGACCCAAATATCACCCCTCCTCTTGGCAGTCTGGAGCGCAAAGCACTCAGTCGATAAACTGAAATCTGCCACCGCTTAAGCAGGTGTTAATTAGGAATATTCTTGGGGAAAGTTGGAAAGAAGGGCTTCCTCAAATTGCAGGGGGGTCTGGAGGAGAGCAGAGCATTACCCACTCCTTTTTGCAATGGGACCCACTCCCACTGCACTTTCAAGTGTGCTTGAATTCCCCCATGCTTCAATTTAATGTGGGGACACGCACAGCACCAGCTCAGCCCATTAAAAAACATCATTCCCTACTCCAGTTCTGTTGTCACTTTTTTTTGTTGCCATTTTTGTCTACTGATCAAAGAAACAATGGAAATGACAGCTTTAGATTTAGGAGGCATGGTGCTCTGGGCTTCACCAGTTCAGGGATGCAAAGTATTGAGCAGCGAAGAGCCCAACAACCACAGCTCTCCAAATTCATTGTCCTCCAGCTCTACAACCTCCAACCTCATGTCTTCCAGTCCCTCAACCTCCAACCTCATGTCCTCCATCCCCAGACAGACAAATTATGCCCTGAAGTTCTGAGAACTCACTGCATCATTCCATGGGAATCCTCCTGACCCTTTGCTGGAGGACTGGGTAGCACTCTTAGTCCATTCCAAAGCTATCAGGGAGTCTATCTCTAAATTGCATCCCTTGCATCCCTATCATTCTGCAGCTACACTCACTGTTTAATTTCCCCCAGGTTAACTCTGCAGCTCCTGAATTTTCAGAGTGATTTTTCAAACCTTTGGGTAAGCCGTCATCGTCGGGTTTGAAAATCAATGTCTGAAATATTCATTTCAGCCTGGGCCTGATTACACCGAATGGGGCTTCTGGCAGAGCGATTCCTGATGTATTTCCATGGCATGGGGATCGTCATCTGAAAGGGTCTGTTCTGATGGGCCTATGACAAATAAAACACCTACAGGAGATACCAGATACTGAGACGTGGCTCACTGGCTGCTTCCTTGCATCTTCTGGTGGTACTGGGATGCACTGGGACAGGGACCAAAGAGGGTCTGGGAGTGGAGGTGAGCTGTCAGTGCTTGCATATCTATTCTGGATACTGAAGTTTGCTGAGCTCCAATGGAGCTGTTTCAAGAACACTGGCCCTAATGGGAGTTTTGATGCTGACTCCAGCAGCGTTACAGATGTATATGGGAACAGCAAGTGTTACAGGACCCACGGAGCCTATCCTGACACAGGTGCAGAGTCACCGTGGTGATGGAGATGCTAACCCAACCCAAGAACATGGGAGAAACCTCAGATCTCACTAAAACCTCACTGAACCTGCACCTTCTGCCCCTCAGCATCCCCCAGTTTTCTTTGGCCTTAAAGTTGTAATTAGTTAGATCAGACCAGCATGGATTATGACAGAGACTGTTTTCTAAGGGACTGTCTATTGTCATATATTGATGTTTCCATCCAGCACGATGCTAGAAATGCAGAAATACCTCCCCATCTACCCTGCATGAGGTCCTACCAAACCCAGAAGAATGTGATAGCCCATTGGAGAGGACCTGAACAGAACCAGCACTGGGGTCAGCCCCTTTCCAAACACACCTCAGTTGGACTAGATGATCTGAGAGGTCCTTAATAATTCTATGATTCTATGATCTCCATCCTTTTTGGAGAGCAGACACCGTGTTAAGTGGTATCTGGTGGTCAGGTGGTGGCTGTGCCACTTCCTACACCAAGAACTCACCAAGAAGCAGCAGAAGCGATGGTGATGCCACCCATCATTGCTCTTTCAGGGATGGAGAAAGCAAGCAAAGCACGTGTCAAAGCAGCACACCCAGCAATGAATTAACACCTGGTGGTCGATTTCTGCGTGACTTCATTTCTGTGGCAGGACTCTGGTGAGAAAGTGTCTGTGGATCTCATTCCATTGCCCATTGCCGCCATCAGGGCAGCTTGGGCAGCCTTTGCCCCCTTTTTTTGTCACCTCTGTGAAGGTTTTCTCCCTTGGTGTGTGCAGGAGCAGGTGAAAATAGTGCCAGGGAGCAAAGGGTTAATACTACTTTCACGCTCCTGAGTGTAAACTGTCTGCAGTCCCCACGCTCTCCAAAATCAATCTCAGAGAGCAAGGCAGTGTTTTGCTGAGATTAAGCAGATTTGCAAATTAGGAAGATTAAATGGAAATGTAATGAAATGAAAGTTAAATGTCCCTTTTTTTGAGAGAGAGAGGAAGGAAGGAAGGGGGAAAAAAAAGGAAAAATCGCCCTTTCCTGGGAGGTGTCTTTTGAGTGATCCCCCAAAACGCCTTTTCCCGGAGCAGCTCCCTGTCAAACTACACGCGCTCCCGTCCGGAGGGACTGAAAAGTGATTCAAACTCTCCGGGAAGCACAGACATTTTTAATTTCATCTGGTGTAGCAGTTCGGAGGAGCAGCGAGATCAGCCACCGGGGCTGCAAAGGAGACTCTCTGCCTCCTCAAATGCCCCGAAAGTGGAGCGATTTTACTCATCAAGGAAACAGCCGAGAAAAGAAGGATCGGGGCCACTCACCAGTGCGTAGACCGAGCTCAGCACGGAGCAGCAGAGGATCAAACCCAGGCTGTGATAAACTAGATATGATCCCATATCCAAGGGGCTCCTTCAAGCATCCACGCTCGCTCGGGGAAGTTGGAGGACGGAGAGGTCTTCCAGCGCTCCGCTTGCAGATGATTTCTCCTTCTCCTTCCCTCCCTCCAACCTCCCCCCCCCACCCCCCCCTCCTCACTCTCCAGAACCGGTGTTTGTTTGTTTGTTTGTTTTTTAGCCAGAAAGGCACATGACGAGAAAACCCGGTCCTTTGCTTCGCTTTCTCATGGCTGGAGATGCGGGCAGCTCCCGAAAGGCAGCGGAGGAGCCCATGTGAAGAAGCGGAGCGACTTCGGCTTCGCTCAGAGCCTCAGCCCCCGGTGCTGGTTGTTTTCCGCGTGCATCTGTCTCAGAGCAGAAAAATCACATCCATATGTCAAAGCCGCGCTCTTCTGTTTCCTTTTTATGAGGCAGTGGGAAGTTCAAATAATTTCTTTGTCAAACGCAAACACACAGAAAGAGGCAGAGAGAGAGGGAGGGAGGGAGGGAGAAAGGCGAGAGAGGGGTGGAAGGGGTGGGAGATCGGAGAGGGTGGGGGAGGCTTTAAACCACGGCTTTATTTTTAGATCCAGTAATTTTATCTTTTGGGTTTCGGAGGGGTTTGGAAAGAGAAAGAGAGAGAAGAAAAAAAAAAGCCTTTTTTCTTCTTCTTTTTCTTCTCTTTCGGCACACGAACCGCTCTCAGAGCAGAAAGTTACGGAGGGGGGGAGGGGGGGGGATAGCGAAAACTTGGCAATGTTTTCCCTCCTCAATTACCTTTTCGCAAACAGAGGTGCTCTGGGGGAGCTGTTTTTTTCTGACTTATTATTACTCTTTTTTTTTTTTTTTGCTGCTATATCGCCGCTCGTTTCGCTTCTACAATAGGTTTATTCTCCAGCCCTCCGGGTCGCACGCAGCGTATTTCGGTTACAAACCGGGATTCTTTCGCTCCTCTCTCCCCTCTCTGCCTCAGAGGATCTGCAGTTTCAAAAAGCCGATTGAGTACGGCGTGAAAGCGTGAGGCTGACGAACCCCCCGCCTCCTACCGCCGCTCTCTTTAGGTACTTCATTTTAGAATATACTTTTTTTTTCTCTCGGCATAAAAAGAGAGAAAAAAGATTTTCCCTCCTCGAGATGCTCTGAAATCTTTTTCAATACGTCTCTGTATCTTTACTGTTTCTATTTTTTCCCGGTTTCTCACTCTCATGGGAGCGCACACCTCATTCCGTGCCCCGCAAGGAAGAGCCCCATTGGAGCCCCCAGCGCATGGCATCCTGCTTTCCGCCCCCCCCTCCCCCCCATGTCCCCCAACACCTCGCAACCCCCGTGGATGTCATCAGCATCGCAGTTTCAAGGCTGTGGATGGTACTCCCAGCTGAGCCGGGTTCTTTCATTCATAAAATTGCAAGGTAAATACATATATATATATATATGCATATATATATAATAAAAAAACACTATAGTCCCCGTCCCCCACCCAAAGCCATGTCGCTGGGGGTGAAGCTCCGGCACCCATCCCCTGATCGGGTTTATCTTCAGCGTGGAAGGAGAAGCGAGGAGGAGACAGGGATGCACCAGGCGGGACACAGCGCTGCGCTGCGGGTTGACTCACTGGGGGGGAAACTTCGGACATCAACTCCTGCTCTTTGCTTCGCTTCGTTTATCCTTTCAACTCTTTTTCCCCTTCTTTCTTCCCGGATTTTGTGATTTAGGAGCTCAATAAGAAGAAAGAAAGACAAAAAGAGAAAGAAACCCCCCCCCAAAAAAAAAAACCCAAACAAATCCCAAACCAAACTAAAACCGAACAGACCTTCCTATACCCCACCGGAGGGCAGACGGTACAAAACAACGGAGCTGTGCGCATTTCTCTTTTATTTCGTGTAGCGAAGAGAGAAAAAAAAAAGGAGAGAGAAGGGGGAAAAAAAAAACCAACACAAAAAAGCCTCTACAGTCGGTTTGTTGCTTTTTTTTTTTTTTTTTTTTTTTTCACGGCCCCATGGCTGTGAATAGGTGCCTTCAGCTAATTTTATGAAAAGGGGCTCTTTCCAAGGCTAAGGTAGAGTAAGGCTTCCTGTAAGAGAGAGAGAGAGAGAGAGAGAGAGGGAGGGAGGGGGGAAAAAGTGCTGCTCTTGATGCAATCTTTTCCTCCTCCTCCTTCTCCTCCTTCTCCTCCTCCTCCTCCTCCTCCTCCTTGCGAGCCCTCTGCCTCTCCCAGCCAGCCCCGACCGATCTCTGCACCGCGGGGGGAGAGGGGTAGGTATAAAAGCTCCCATCTTAGATCTTAGTCCCCCCTTCTCGCCTCCCCCCCCCCCCCCCCCCCTTCCCTTTCCGCCTTCCCCCCCCCCCCCGGCTTGGGCTGCATTAGTCGGTCGTATTCAGCCTTTGACCGACGGGCTGCGAGGCACGGGGTCATCCCTCAGCCCTTCCTACCGCACCGCATCGCATCCCACCCTCACCCCCCACCCCGTCCCACCCTCTGCGCTCCGGTTGGGCAATGAGTGCTGAAGGGGACACCCAAGCGAAGGGTTGAGATAAGGATATAAAAGCGATGAAGCCAACCTTCCCCCCTCCCCCCCCCGCAACACCATCAGTCTGCCCCACTGCCCCTCATCCACGCTGTTCCCAAATTTATGTCCCCCATAGGGATTAAAAATATATTTATTAAGGAAGGGGGGGGGGGGGGCGTTCAAAAAGGAGGTTCCTGAGATGAGAATCCTGGGGAAGCTATTTCCACCTTTGCTGCTTTATTTCGTTTCGTTTTGGTGGGGGGTGCTGTTGGCTCACTTCTCTTCAATCTGCTCAGCCAAAGGGGTGGGACAGCTTCCATCCCTGGTGCTGGAGCTGGGCATCAGTGTGTGTTTAAGTATGGGGCAAACTGAGCAAATATGTATCTGGGGCTCTATGGTCTTTCTTAGAAGAAATGGGGAGAGAAACAAAACAAAACAAAACAAAAACCCTGATGTAAAGTTTCACGGGCCCCATCACATCTCTTCTGTTGTTTTTTAATTTATTGGTATTTTTGGGGGTGGGAAAGAGGGAAGAAGCAAGAGAACGCCTCATATATCGCTTTGCCCCCCACCTCCTGCCTTTACCGGGATGTGATGTAAATGAAGTAGGATCTGATACGGTTTAGGAGACATCCAGACTTTGGTCACCTCTCTGTATCCAGTCCCTGGTGTGCTGTGGACTGAGCCAGGGATGCCTTTATGCTGGTAATTTCTCCATCCAGTCATTTAATGATTAAAGGCAGATACTGCTGAACTGCTGAAGCTGCACAAGAGGGAAACTCTTCCCTCCCTCCAGCCCCAGCACAAAGTTGGCCCAGTAGAGCCTTACTCTTATGTCCAGGAAGACTATGATGGATGTTCTTCTGGATCCCTGTTATCTACAAGCAAAATAAACCCAACACCACAGGATTCCCTAAATCCAATTGAAGTAGTCTGTATCTGCATCATTGCTCCTTTCTGGGAGGACAGGAGTTGCAAGGACTGCAGGTCTTTAGAGTCATGGGCATCGAAAGCACTGAGACCAGTTCTAAAGAGGAGTTACCTCAAGTAAAGGATGTAACCCAGCTCCCATGGCACTCAGTGCAAGATAGGAGTGAGAACAGACGAGGTGGGCAGAGCAGGCTTGTGGGAGCTGAGCAGTAGGACTGTGTGACTGAGGGCCCTCTAAAGTCACAGTGAAATCACACAATCATGGAGTCATTAAGGTTTGGAAAAGACCTCTGAGATCACCAACCCCAATTCACCCCACTGTGCCCAATGTCCATAGTTCTGGAACGCCTCCGGGGATGGTGAGCCCACCACCTCCCTAGGCAGCCTGTGCTGCTGCATCACCACTCTTTTTGAGAAGAAATGTTTCCTAACATCCAACCTGAACCTCCTCTGGTACTACTTAAGGCCTAAACCATGACTGGGGCTCCCAGTCAGGCACCAGAGGAGAACATGTGAGAATTTCCCAATTTGCATCATCCCAGCACTTCTCTTCCCAAGCAAACTGCCCAGTTCTTTCCCCACATGAAAAGGGTCTCTCTCTCTTCCTGACTCATTGAACTCTGAGGATCAGACCCTCCGCTTTTAGGTCCTACCACCATTGGAAATTCTGATTTATGCGAGAGCAAAGAAACAGCTGAGTTTGCTTATTTTGGGGGCGGTGTCCCAGGAATATGCTTTTATCATCTCTATTAGTCCCCAGACATTGTATATTCTCTCAGCCAAGGTTACAAGGCAAGTCTTCCCCTCTCTGCAGACCTTTGAGAGAGAGATGAGCAATTCTGCTTGTCCAGATGCCTGCTGTTGTTTGGGATGATACATGTGAGCGTGTGCGGTCTCTTCCCACTGGAGGGCACAGGACTCCATTCTCCAGCAGATCTGTTCCAAGGCATTTCTTTATGTCAAGGCAAAGGTAATTCGGACATCTAAGTTTTGTTTTGTTTTTCTTTCAGATTGTATCCACGAACGTGTGTATAATGAACCCAGAAGGAATGCAGCACTAAAAGAAGCCTTTGTAATGTTGCTATTTTAAGGAGACCCTTGGGTATGGCATGTGTTGAACTGAGTTTTTCCAACATCTTACAACAAACCAAAATGTTTAGATCCTCCTACTGATGTAAAACAGCATTAATATATATATATATATATGTTATGTGTATATATATATATATACACATAATCAGTCTAAACTGGCTAAGAATTTGACCAGGAATTACAGCCCTTGCGAACTGGCTCTGTATTGTAGCTAACTTTTACACAGCCTAATAATAAACATCTCCACCTCCCGGCTGGGTGAATGTTTCCCTTCTGCTGGAGATGAGGTTCCAGCCTGGATAAAACACCTCTTGTCTTTTCTCTCCTGGGTCACTCAGGTTCAGTGAAACATCACGACTTACATCAGTCAAAGCCTTTGATCAGGAAGGGAAAAGTCTGACATGGATGGGGTTGGCAAAAATCCCTCATTGTGCAAGAAGCCAGTCCAATAACAGAGTGTCACCAAGGGTGAAACAGACTTTTCTGCTCTGTTTTCCCTTGGTTATTGCTGGCATTTTGTTTGCTAAGTCAAGGCCAAAATATACAAGAAGCAGCTTTGGACACCTTGGGCTTTTGCATTTAGCCATCATGAATTTCTGGCTATTTTTGTTGTATGTGTTGTAAAGAGCGGAGTTTTGCTGTCAACATTCTATTTTTACATGGTTAGAGAGGAGAAGCAGTAGAATTGAGGTCTAATTGATGCTGTTTGCACAAAGCTGAAGTCGTAACTCTTGGCTGAAGATGACTGTGGAAGAGGTGTGCGATGGCTTCTTTGTTGGCTCTTTAAGAAAACATCTGCTCTGGGTCTTGTGGACAAAACCCAGGGTGAAAAATTCTCTCGTTGCCAAATTAGAAACCAGATGAAAAGCCCAGAGAAGCTGTGGATGTTCCGTCTCTGGAGGTGCTCAAGGCCAGGTTGGATGGAACCCTGGATTGCCTGATCTGGAAGGTGGTAATCCTGCCCATGGCCCAGCGTTGGGACTGGATGACCTTTGAGGATGTTTCCAGCCTAAGCCATTCTATGAGTTTCTCCATCCAGCACTCAAGGAACAGGGCTGCTGTGGAAATGAGTGTCAGAATAAGGATAATACACTTTTTGTACTCACACACTGAACAACCAATGAAGGCTCAAGAAGAATAAGGGGAAGAGTCAAAGCTACTAAAACTTAAAGCTACTAAAACTTCCTAAGACCATATTTTCATTTGCAGCAGCTTTCACTTCTGTTTTGCTTCAATTCCTTCTAAACCCCTCTCCCCTTCCTCCAAATGGTATGACATAAAGAATAGTAATAAATAGATTTTTCTATATAGGAAAAAATAAATAAAAAAATATGTTTCTCTGCAAAGAATCATAGAATCATAGAATCACAAGGTTGGAAAGAACCTACAAGATCACTGAGTCCAACCAGCCTCCCATTGCCATAGCTACAACAAACCACTAAACCATATCTCATAACTAAAGGCTCCTAAATTCTCTAGGTACACAGAAATGCTTGTGATATGTGGTCATAGATGGTCTGTACACCTCTTCTAATGCACTGCAGTATGGTTTACAAGGTGACTCAGTAACTGGGGTGAAGACATCAAGGTGAGGTTGGGTGCCCTACATGAGAAGATGCAGAAAATGTGTGAAAAAGGGGATAACAGACCTGAAAATGGATTGGGAGAAGAGAGAGATGAGGTATGTGAAGTTGAGGTCTTGGGTTAAGGCAGAAAAAGGAGTGTTGGAGGTGACAGATGAACCCAAAGGCATTTTGCATCTTAAACAGGCCAACTGGGCTAGCAAAGTCACCAGAAGAACACAGTTGTCAGTGGCTTCATACAGTGACCTTTAGCTGTACAAAAGGAGCTCAGGGCATGCAAGTAGGTGAAGGACAATCCTGATCAGCAATAGGCTTGGCATCCATTTGGTTGTGTTTTCATGCAGACAAGGTGGGGCAGACATGTTCTACAAAGCAACATGTGCTCTTGCCTTATCCCATCTCTGTTGTTCTCCTTGCTGTAGGCCAGTGCTTTGGACCCAGATAGACACAAGTGGAATGGAGATCAGAGCCCTTGGCTTTTCCCTGCAGAGCAGCAATGGGTTCCAGTTGTAGTTTATTCTCTATTTTTCTCTTCCTAGTGAGGGTCTTCTGTTATTTATCAGCTCCTTCTTTCAAAACAGCAACCTGGGAGATTTCACAGTACTTATCACATGTGGTTACTCTGCCCGTGGCACTCCACAGCTTAGCTGTTTCAGTGATCTCTGCAAAGCATGGAGCAACAGCACTCCTGACCTAAAGGAGAAGTGAGTGTCTCAGACCTCCTTACTTTTCTCCATATGCACAAGACCCTTTTTTTGCTCTTAAAAAACCCCAGACCCCTTTCCCCATATCTGCCAGTTGCATGGCAGACTGGATGTCTGTGGCAGCACACCTGGGCTTGAATTGATTTTTCTTCTTTTTGTATGTGTATGCTGTCATCCAATGCATGGCCAGATCCAAGGGCAGACTCCAGCTGGGAGGTGAGCAAGGAAAACCCCTCCAGAACAGCTAGGAACTGAAATGATTTGGCAAGCTTTGAAGGAGAAAACTGCCAGCAGGGAAAGAAGAAGTGGGAGCATTACTCTGACAGAAGAAGCTCTGATTAGCAGATTATCACTTAAGTGATGTTGATCCCAGCCACGCTGCCTTGCAAATGAGCCCTTTCACAGCTGCCAGCTGTTCCATAGAGTCGCAAATGTAAATGAGTGGGCCAGATCCTCTGCTGGCATCCAGCGAGGCAGCTTTGATGGACCGTCCTGGATCTACAACAGCTGGAGGAGTCTGGCTGTAGTGGGAGCCTGACTTGCTATGCAGATTTCTTTGAGAGCCTGTGGGAAAGGGGCTGAAGCTGGGCATGTTGTAGGATAGGGCAGCATCAACTGCACAGCTGGAGGGACCCTTGAGACTTTGACTTTTGCTGCCAGACAAAGCCTTCTTTGTAAGTAATAAGTGGTTCTATCTTTTATTTTCATGATTTTTTTTAAATTTTCCATTTCAATTACCACCACTAATTAATTAATTGGCTTGTTTATTTATTCATTTTCATTTACTTTCTATTCCAGAGATCAGACTGGAGCAATCAGCCCCCATACGATGCCAGGCAGGGTGCAAAGCAGGATGTCAGAAGCTGGAGCCTCCTTATCAATAGTCTTAAGAGATCCTTGCTGAGTCAGATAGTGGAAAAATGAGATAATTTGTTATGTTTTTTTCTTTAATAATACTTATTTATGATCAAAAGGAGGAGATAGATCTGTAAAAATGATGATGAGAGTAATGGGGAATGGTTATTGAGTGCCTCTCTTAATAAAAACATTGGAAACACAAGACTGAAATTTTTGGGACAGGTGAAGTGCAAACAAAAAGAGGTGTTCTTTTCATAATGGTTGTTCCATAAGTAATGCCTCCTGTTTTATTATGTTGACCTACTACGTCAGAGGTGGATGTTAGTAGTATGGCAGTAGAAGTTGAACCTTCCCACCAACAACACATTACATTTTGTTGCTGTGTGACAGACAGCAGTAGAGGGGTACTGAGAAAATGACATCTGACATAGAAGTGCATATGAAGCAAAAGCGTGTCATTGAATTCCCCCATGCAGAAAAAATAGCACTCACTGACATTCACTGATGCTTTCTGAATGTTTATGGAGACCAAACAGCGAGTGTGAACACAGCGAGGCACTGATGACAGCTACGTGAAAGACAGGCCACATTCTAGACATCCATGCAGATCGTACAAGGTGGCACGTAGTCTCTTGTTCATTGCTGGCAAAAATTCATAGATAAATGGTAGTGGCTAAGTTGAAGAAGAGTGTTTTGTAGCTGAGAATTTGCCTATCGAATCCTTTTATTGTGCTCTTTGTATCTATAGTAATTTCCATGGAAATAAATGGCAGGCATTACTTTCGGGGCCATCCACAAATGTAGAGAAGGTGGTTTTCTATTCTCACAGAAGGCATACTTGACCTCTGTCCAAGTCCATCCAATCTGACAGACTGGTCTTTGGAGAGTGGTAACCAAGAATAAGTTTCATGTCCCAGATGCCACCTGTTCATTTGTACCGCTTCTTCTCCAGCAGCTTATAGGTCAGGCCCAGCCTGGGTATGTGTGATAACTCTCTGGCTGCTCAGATGGAAAATCAGGACTTGAAGAGTGAGGATAGCATGGTGTTATGGAAGGCATGGCTGCAAGAGCATTCTTTCTCCATCTCCATGTGTTTCTGAAAGACCAGTCTGATGCTGGCTCCTGCCAACTCAGGATATTCTGTGATTCTGTGAACAGGTTTAGCAGCAAATCAGCCATATGAAACAACATATTCTCAGACAGTCAAGCCTCCAAATTAAGATGGGAATCCTCGTTGTGGAGGAGATGCTTTTTTTTTTTCCTATGGTAGAAGGAATGTTCAATGCTATTTTGACAAGGAGCAATTCTTCAGCCTTAGACAGCAGAAGGAAGCAGCATAAAGAGACTCCACAGCTCTTGGGACACCTGAGACAACTATCTCCATGCTTTGTGGAAGCAGAGACAAGTGTGAAATTTCCTGCCTAAAAAAGCAGGAGTTGATGTTTGCCTTTTGTTTTTCATAGAATCATGGAGTCATTCAGATTGGAAGAGACCCCTAAGAACATCACATCCATCTCCAACCCACCCCCACAGTGCTCACTGACCATGTCCCTCAGTGCCACATCTCTACTGCTCTTGAACACCTCCAAGGATAGTGACCCCAACACCTCCCTGACATCCCATGCCACTGCATCACCACTCTTTCTGAGAAGAAATTGTTCCTCACATCCAACTTGATTTGGGCCAAAGTTGCCCCTTCTAAGTTTTATATGGAGCAGGTTATAATTTTCTCTTTTGCAAAACTCAAACTTTCTTATTACAATCAGTCATTCTTGAGAGGGTTATTTACTGAACTGAGCTCAGAAAAATTGATGCGTGCTCAAAGGATATCCGCTGAATGGGAGAACTTCACAGCCTGGGAACTGCACCTTGTGATATCTTACTTATCCATTAGTAGCCAAGGAAGATGCCAAGAGGTGAAGGAGTCATGCTATCCAGGAAACCTATTTTTTCATGTTTCCACACTCTGCACGATCAGTTTTGATGAAGCTGGAAACTACCCATCAGAGTTTGAGACACAGGTAGAGAAATGGTTAACCTTATATTCCCCCATTGTCTGCTATTAAGAAAAGTTGTGATGGATGAAAAACTTACTGGCCTCCTTTAGCCCAAAGAAATAAAACTGTTACAAAATCACTGCAGGATCATTAATACTTTAATTTTTTAAAAAAAGCCAATTTCTTTTGTTTGGCTTTGTGCAAGTGCACACATCTGTCATCTGGGTACAAATTTCCAAAAGACAAACTGCATGCTCCTTTCTGGTCTCTTCAGAACTACAAGTGGTTTGGAGAGCATCTGCTGGGCAGCTTTCTGGGTTGTTTCTTTCTGCTAATGAGCAAGCAATATATTTAATTTCCCTTTTGTGCCTTCTAGTTGTTCCTATCCTTTCAAGCCAGGGGGTAGTAAAAGTAAGTCAAGTTCTTCTAAGTAGCAAACAAACCTTCCTACCACCTCCTATCCCCATCCACGCTAGCAAATTATTTCATTACATCTGTAGCTTTTCCATTTATGCCTGAGGAGTTCTTCTGACAGCATTCATGACTTCGCTAAGAAAGGGAACCAAGCAGAGGTCTGGTTAGTGTCTCATGCACAAAAGATGGGCAAATCACATTGCAACAGTAAGCAGAGGATGTATGAGCTTTCCAGCCATCTGTGTTATTATGTCAAGCTTCTGAGTCAATGCCTATGAGAGTTAGATGCCCTGTAAAACCTGAGTGGAAATACTTGTATATGTGTCTGTGCATGTGCTGTTCTTCCTGCAATCTGAACATCTTAAGATCCTAAAATGAATCACATTTCTTGGCAAATATCAAGGAATATACCCTGTTCCCTGGAGCAAGTGACATTCTAGAGTGGACTATGCGTCCAAGCTGTTTTCTTTCTTTTTTTAATACAAGGATTTGAATGTAGATGCCTTAATTGGCTGTGTCAGGAGCTCAGGTCACTGATTCCAAACAAAATATCCTCATTATCCAGCGGCACTTCCTCCAAATTGATACACTGACATGGATTTCTTCCATTTAATCATAGAACCAGAACCTTTGCAGTTGGAAGGGACCCTTAAAGGCTATCTGGTCCAACCCCTCTGCAATGAACAGGGACAGCCACAGCTCCATCAGGTGCTCAGAGCCCTGTCCAGTCTGACCTCAAATGTTTGCAAGCATCCACCACCTCTCTGGGCGACTCTTCCAGTGCTTCACTATCCTTGTTATAAAAAAGCTTTTTTGCATCCAGTCTAAATCTCCCCTCTTTTGTTTGAAACCATTATTTCCCCTTGTCCTGTCGCAACATACCATCTGTCCCCTTGTTTCTTATATCCCATTGTAGATACTGGAAAGCCACTCTGAGCTCTCCCTGGAGCATTCTCTTCCCCAGGCTGAACAGCCCTGAAGTGAGTTCTTTCAGCCTGTCCTTTGAGTTGTTCCATCCCTTGGATCATTTTTTGTGGCCATTCTCTGGATGGGTTCCATCAGGTCCAAGTCCCTCCTGTACTAAGGATTCCACATCTGGATACAGTGCTCCAGGTGAAGTCTATAGTGCAGAGAAGAGGGGCAGATCCCCTCTCTTGCCCTGATGGCTGCGTTGCTTTGGATATATAGAGTTAGCTTTCTGGGCTGTGAGGGCATACAGCTGCCTCACGTCCAGCTGCCACCGTCCATTTAGAAAAGATAATATTGCTTTTAATGAAGAGACTTCAAATATTTTATTATAAGCGTTCTTAAAAAAATCCAGTATTGTGCCTATAATAGTCCATCAGCCTTAAAGGTTCCAACAGTACATCACTACCAGTGGATACAACCTATCCGTTAGACAATTAGTTATCAGTTAGGAAAGTAAGATTTAACAGTTATTTTGTTGGTAGAAGTGCCAGGATAAAAAACGATATTCTGAAAGTTATTTGGTATTTCCTATTGTTGCCAGAGTTCTGAGCATTTTGATAGGATGAAAATAGACTTTGGTAGGAAAACTGTGGAGTTTTTTCTTCCATTTAAGAAGGGAAGGAAGGAGGGAAGGAAGGAAGGGAGACTCTCAATGGGTGGAACTTTATCTTCTGCTGCCTATGCGTAAAGTATTATTCTCCATTTTGGATATTTGGAAGAAAAAGAACTTAAATAAATGTGTTAGGGACAGCTGAGGTAGTATTGTCCTTAATTTAATTTGGGAGATCAGGCAATGTCTTGAGGAAATGGCTGCAAGTTGTACCAGAGGAGGTTTAGATTAGACATAAGGAAAAACTTTTTCTCTCAGAGGGTTGTCAAGCACTGGAATGGCTGCCCAAGGAGCTGGTGGAGTCACCATCCCTGGCATAGTTCAAGACGCATCTGGATGAGGAGCTATGAGATCTGGTTTAGTGGCTTGTGGTAGCAACAGTAATGAGAAGACAGTTGGACTAGATGATCTTGTAGGTCCTTTCCAACCTTGTGATTCTATGATTCTATGATTGATGTCCCTTTTCTATCTACTCCAACTCAATTCAGTGATACATCAGGGATGCTGGAGCACAGGCAGGGAACCTTATCTGGAGCCAGTCATACAGACTGACTTGTTCCCTTGAGTGCCAGATTAGATCTTACAGTGACATTTAATTAAAAAGGATCCAGTTCAACTGAAGTATCAGGAGAAATTTCCATAGCTGTCTCATCCTGTCTCCATAGGATTGTTCACTTCATTGACTTCTTTCTTATTTTGTTTCTTTACAGCAGTGGGGAAATGATCTTTTTCTTCCACATCCAAGAACTTGAGCAAGTCATTAAGTTTCCCAACTTTGCTTCACTGAAGCGACAGCTACTCAGTATACTTAGTTTTCTTCAGCACCTCTGTGGTGTCAGGGTGTCCTGCAGATGACATTCTACTGTGTTTATAACGATCTATGGAAGATCCTGGATGCCAAAAATATAGTTTACAGAATCCCAGATGGGGCCTGATCTGGATGCAGTGATCTAAGCAGTGAAATATCATTTGCTTTCACTTTTTCAGGATGTAATTAACTCATTTATCAGAGTAGGTGGAAGAGCTGAAGTAAAAACTGAAACAAGCTGCAGGTGTCACAGGAAACAAGACTTAGTGAGCCAAGAAGTTAAATCTTATCTCCTAATAAAGAATCAATGTTCATTAATTCCAGATCAGCTAAGGAAAGAGCAATCTGCGTGCCTTGCTCTGCCAGAAGCCACAAGACAAATGGAGCCCCTGGCCATCTGGGTCAATAGAGAGACAAATGGTTTTGTAGAAGCATGGTAAATGTGGGAGCTGGCCACAACAGATTTGTGCAGTTGCAGTTTATGTACCACTTTCTATGACCTCTAAATCAAATTTTGTTTCTTCTTGTCTAGAACAGGCCTTGCTGTTTTCTTTTCCTAAATGACAGCCGTGCACAATAGGAGTGAGATTTGCTATCCAAAAGGTAGGCATTTCCTGTTTTGTGGGATGCTTCGTGTCATACAGCAAATCCATGTGGAGCTAGAAGACTGGAAACTGGGTTTAGAGGGGACTCCTGCCAGTCTGGAGAGGATCCCAGGCAGATCCTTTGAGGCACTGCAACGGTAGTGATCTTGTATTCAAATGGAATCCTTCTGGTCCTCCAGTGAGACAGCAAGTGTTTGTAGCAGAAGGGTCTATATGGTCAAGAGCTAGGGAAGAAGTCAGTACTGTATCCCATTATTATAAGCATTATTGTAAGCACGAAGTCACAGAAAAAAACTGTATCGTATTGGCAGCCCACTCTCATTGTCTGAGCTCAGGTCATTTGGGGCAACAAAGAAAGCAAAACAAAAAATGCTACGCATCATTGGAGAAGGAGAACTGCCAAAGCACTGGGTCCACAGGGATCATGGCAGAAAGAGAGACCCAAAGCAACATCTTCCATGTGGTGTTAGCTGGATTCAATGGGTAACATTAAATGAAAGGGGATGCATTTCATCAGTCTCCTGTTGATGTCAATCTCATGTGTTGAGATGAAATTTCGACCTTACTAAACTGAAATGGTTCCCTTCAGGAATGTTTAAGTATTTTGACTTTGTTCCAGTCTGAGAGGAAAACAAATGTCAAAATATCAGTCTCCTTGTGCAAGATCGATGTCATTGCCCCATGTGCTGTGCAGTTGCATTTGTTCTTCTGTTCATTGCATCTAATGCTTTTTTTCATTTGGAAAGCTTTAAATGGAGATGTTTGGAATTGGTAATGAAGACCTAAACAAGGCCGAGCATACTTCTATGAACTTTCTTCTTTTTCTTTCTTTGTTTTCTAAGTGATGTGATAAACTGAATCATGTATAGATTCCACATGCACATGCCTAGACTTTACTTGCAAATGAGCATGCATTTGTATGCAGTCATGCACGTGCAGTGTCAAGAAGGTAATGAAGACAAACGGAACAGTTTTTATGCCAAACAGTGGCAGCAGAAAAAAGGGAATGGAATTCTAATGATATAATGCCAGAAATGTGGGGAGAAAATATCTAAAAAGAGAAAAGGGAGAACTGATTACTGTTTGCCTAACTCTCAGAGAGAAGAAAATCTTTACCTGAGAGGTAGGAAACTTACTGAAGTACCATAAATAATATAATAGTTGTCCAACATAATAGCAAAATTAATCTTCTGAATTTTGGCCTGAGCTAAAGATACATTTCTACTGTATCTCAGATGCTTATCTTTGGGTGAGGCGGAAAGGCAGCGCTGTCTTCTTAAACTAATGTCTCTAGAAGGAGTATAGAGGATTACTTTAAAGCAGAGAACTTAATTTCAGATGGCTAAAGTTAGGTGAAATTGATCTCGTTTTTCTGTCCATCCCCTGCAGTTGGTCAGGCTCCAGTTGATGACATTCTATACTCATTACCTCCAAGAGAGTTTCTAGTGAGCTAATAAAGGAAGGAATTTATGATTTCGGAAAAGGATAAACATCAAGATCTCTGCTCTCAACAAACAACCTTGAAAAAAAACAACAGTGGGTGATATGCTACAAAGACAGAGGTCTTGAAATAGAAAGTTGGTTCAACATTTCTGTGAGATGTCAGCAATTTTTAACTGAGCTTTGCTTGGAGATATTCAACTAGTTGGAACTAATCCATTTCCAGAAGAGGTGAATCAGTGTCTAGCAATTCACTAAGCCAGTTGCCCAAGTGCTTGCTGCTAAAAATCTGTGCTGGTTGCTAAAAATCTGCATCTCATTGACTTCGTGAGGGTAGAGTCCACTGCATGCACAAGTGCATCCAAGGAGGCAGCCCCCAGGTCTCGTTTGAACTGGTGGGGATGGGAACTGCACCTATCAAGCAGAACATCTCAGGCCAGGCCATAAACCTTTGTGGATGTGAGACGAGTGGGTGAGGGGTGGGGAAGAAAAAGTGCTGTGTGAACTAGGGAACAGTTTCGTCACTGAGTATAAATTGGCCCTAAGTACTTTGCAGCTGCAATGAAAAAGTTGGTCTCTGCCCATCCATGGGGACTGGAAATGAGCCTTCAGGTATAATAGGGGCCGACACTTTGACAGTTACTTGAATATGGAGCAGCATACATTTCCTTACATGTTCTGTAACAACTTTTCCTGAAATATATGGAGCTGGATTAAATGGTCAGTAAGCCTCTTTTGTATCAGCTTTATTTATAGTGAGACAACAGAGATTTGCCTTCAACCCAGTGATTGAGCCCGGCAACAATTTAATCAGATCTCTGCTTGTAGAATGGAATAATGCCTTTCTCTTCCTAGGACACAAAGGAAAGCCAAGAAATTATGCTTCTTGTTTAGGATTTGAATGACATTAAAACACAAACCTAAGAAAACTCCTGTCTGTGAGAATTCCCATAGCTCTGTTACTGCAGATGGGATTCAACTTGTATTTAAAGGCAGCTAAAATTAGAGATGAGATTCAGCCAGATGTTCAGTCATCCAAAAGTGAAGGTACAGGAATATGTAGGAGTCAACTGCAAGTGACTGTTGTGTGATAGGGGTGAATCACACCTTCACTTTCTCAAGACTCATCTAAGGAGGGTTTCTAGTCTTGGGGAATCTGAGTGGATTATAGTTTCAGTATACCCAGTATGATGCTTCTCTGTAGCCCATCAGAAAGGAGCACCTGGGTGACTCATTACTGTAATACAAAATGCAATGGCAAGATTGACTAAGGCATGCATGCTATCCATAACGTGCTCTTCAAACAAATTCATCTCCTCCTGCTACCATGTGACTTTAGAAGAACCTCCATGACTTCTAATTTTCCAGGGATGGACTACTTTATGACAAGGGCACTGAGCTGAATTCAGAAAATGATCTAGATTCATCACCAAATGTCATATTTAGATTGACTATTGGTTACCCAAAGTAGCTGTGCCCTCATCTGGGGTCCAGCAGACTGGGTTAAATGCATCGGCTATATTATTGACTCCTTGACCTTAGGCTTCACTTTATTTTTGACACACCTGTTTTATAGTGTTTCACAGCCTTCTTTTGTAGTACAAGGAAATAGACACAGTTAAATTTAATCATTTAAAGATTGAAATCTGGTCTAAACTAATTGTGTAGGTATTGTACCAGGGATTAGTTCATCATAGAGACCTACCCTAGCCTGCTCTCTGGAGAAGCTGATCTCTCATCACGGACTCTAGAGGGAGCCTGGATGACTGCTATAGAGCAGATACGCAATTTCTAGATAGCTAAAATGAGGTGATACAAATCCTGGCAGGGCTATTTTCTACCCAACAGTTCTTATTACATTTTTCTATCTATCTCAGCAAAATGCAACATTCACTCTTGGAAGCTGTGTAGTTCCAGTTGTGTTTTACTTATGTTCTGGTGAGAAGCTGAAAAGAAACTGCAAGTATCAGAGGTGAAACTCAAAGACAATGGGGACCTTTATAAACTGATGAACAATTCCTATGACTGTTACTTTGCTGATGAATAGAAGAAATGATGGAAGCACTGGTAAATATTGGTGTTTTTCAGTACTAAGGGAAAATTCAAGAAAAATCTGTATCAATCATATTTAGTTCTGTTCTTCCTCATCAGGATAATTAGCTCTATTACAGTTATTTCACAGCAGTACACTTATTTAATTGTATTACAGATCTGTTTGGACCCTATCCTTGTCTACTTGCTTGTCAGGAGTCTCAGACGTTGTCTCAGTAACTTTTGAACCTGTTGCTCAATTTTAAATAAATTTAACAGCTGGACAAAAGTTCTGTAAATACAAAATTACTGCAAGTTTTGTGAAAATATTTTGCTGTGTGAAGAGAAAAAATTCCAGAAAAGAACCATTTGCATGCAATATGCAGCAGGCCGAAATCCTCACTGAAGAAATAGTAAGGATGGAGCTGCAGAAGACAAAACTCTGTGAGCTTTGCTGCTCGTGGAACTGCTTTTCTTTTCCATTTTCTTCTATTTAAAGAAGGAATTGTTTCTCTACCTTCGTCCCAGATTTAGATAAAATTCATTTATTCCGTGGGATGTGTAAGCAGTGGTCATGCAATTGCATTATGGTCTGATGAGTTTGGGAAGACAAAGCCTAATTTAGAACCATGATATAAAAAGAAAAGTAGAAAACCCCCAAAGTCCCAGTCCTACGGTAAAATTTGCTTAAATGCATCTTTGGTATTTTTTTTTAGTGGTCACCTACTTTTGCAATGTTGATTTCAGCAACATAAGGTCACCCAGAGGGAAGCTCTGAGTAAATGTTATTGGACTCTTGAGAAAATCTAACTATAGGATTCCCTGAAAAGGAGATTGTTATGGGAGGGAAAAACAACAACAAAACAATGGAAAGGCAAAAGAAAGGTGGAGAATGGGAAGAAAAAGCATACAAGTCCGTATCCAAACAACAGCACCTCGCTGAGAACAATGTAGCATGTGTTTTTTTTTTTCTCAGTACTGAATTTAGGGTAAGATTTATGGCTCCTACTTCAACAGTTCAGTTTCTTAGCAAACGAGTCAGGCAAAAGAATGTCTTACTCACAGATGGTAGGCACCACCATGGAGAAATTAAGTGACTTGATGGGGGTCAAAAAAACAGATGCTTATAGAGTTGGGAAGCGATCCCAAACCTCTTACATCCCTGCCTGATGATTTCGAATAAGGTTGTCAATGAACCTTAACTCTGTGAAAGTAGAGTGTGAAGTTTAAGCCAGTTATCTGGATGCTTCTTTTTCACATCAAAAAGCAAGCAGCTCCAGATGTTTTGTTTCACTTAGCTCAGTTGTCTGTCATTGGGTGGGTTTATCAAGCTTGGATTGATGCTTCTTTGGCTCCTGTTCGCAAATAAATATTCAAAAGATTTGAGCAGCATGCCACACGCAGAAAGGAAGCCATTTGTTTGGCTTACAATGACTTCTTGCTACAGTACAATGTCTTTCTTCATGTCGTTTATTATATAAGGTCTGCTGAACAGCCAAATCACTCCTCCAAGCACTGTGGTCAGCTGGTTGCAGCTGGATTATTAAGGCCTTAATAGACATCATCTCAGTTTACTTGAAGACTCTGTATGTTAAGCATATATACAATCATTCTGTTTGGAAAAGACCAATAAAATCAAGTCCAACCACCACACGACAAAGTCCAGGAATAAATCATACCCGTCCACATCTACACATCTCTTAAATACCTCCAGGGATGGTAACTTCACCACATCCCCAAGTGGCCTGTTCCAATGCCTGTCCACTCTTGTCAGTTTTCTTTGAAGTCTATAACTTTACTGTGTGTGGACCATCAGCCAAGGCCTAAAGTTTTGCAGTCAGCTTCAGCTGCCACTATTGCCGGAGGAAATGAACTCCAAACCCTTCTCTGCCACCTTATCAATCAAACTGCCACATTCATGTAGGAGGAGAAAGCAGAGACCAATTGTAGACACTATATACCAAATAGACCTTTAAACATGATTTTCCTGTGAGGTTTGTTTTGTTCACTTAATGAAAATGTTGTTAGCAGAGATGTAGGAATGAACCCAGCAGAGGAGTCAGCATGTGACTTTATTGCAGCAACCCTTGTCCCTTTTCACCCCACTTCCATATCAACTGTATCTCCTGTGTAATTACAAGGGTTAATGATAACACTGGAGAGGTCAAACATTATATGGTGACAAAAAAAAAATGGAACTGTTCTTCCATACACCTTGGTTCATTGAGTTCAAAGGCAAGAGAGCACACAGATATGTATATCTTGGTTTGGATTACAACAAAGCTTCACCTGTGAGGCCACTGAAAATGTATAGGCTTGCACTACAAGTAAATTGTAATCTAGAGTGAAATCAACAATACTTTAGGGAAATACATAAATCCTCCTGTCTTTGTGCTTAGGCCACCTTAGTAAGCAGCTAAAGGTTTCATTATCTAAGGGAAATGCCAGAGCTCTTCTAATTCAAGAACTGCTGCACATTCTCTTAAGTAAATTTTGAATATGCGGTCATTTAAACTTAAAGAGGTCTGTTGCCACACAACATCTAGATGAAATCACATTGAATCATAAAATGGCTTGGTTTGGAAGGGACATCAAAGATCATCTAATTCTAACCCCCTGCTGTAGGCAGGGTTGGCAACCACTAAATCGGGTATAGTCAGTGTCTATGATCCTACCATGTGCCAAATGCTGAACACAAGCTAGGACAGAACAGTACAGAATGGAGTAGAACAGAACAGGACAGGATAGGACAGGACAGGATAGGATAGGATAGGATAGGATAGGATAGGATAGGATAGGATAGGATAGGATAGGATAGGATAGGATAGGATAGGATAGGATAGGATAGGATAGGATAGGATAGGATAGGATAGGATGGGATGGGATGGGATGGGATAGGATAGGACAGGGTAGGGTAGGGTAGGGTAGGGTAGGGTAGGGCAGGGTAGGGTAGGGTAGGGTAGGGAAGGGTAGGGTAGTTCAGCTGGAAGGGATCTACAAGGTTCTTCAATTCCAACTACCATGTTAGTGTAGCATGTACCAAAACTATGATGATTTTCATCCTCTGTCATCCAGGGGAGCTGAGAGAACACACCTAAATGGTTACTACCATCAGTAGAATCAGTATGAAACTCACCTTAACTTATTAGTCTGTGGCAGCCTGGACCTTGCAATATCAGTTAGGTGGGTCATCAGATACCATAGGTCTTGTGTCTGAAGTTAAATGGCACGGCAGTGTTTAATGGTATGATTCCTGCCTATGTTCACTGAGAATCATGTGAATCATTCCCACCGCTCCTTTGCAAATTGCACAGCAAACCTGCAGAATAATCAGCACATTGCCATGACTGATCTGCAAGGTTTCCTTAAGCCTGCTCTTTACTACTGGCAGGACTTCTCAGCTCTTTGCTGTCATTTTTGGCCTTGAGGCAAAGAACCATACCTTCAGGTTGCATTCTCAGGCAATGTAACAAGAAGTTTCTTGATTTGTATGATGAAGGACATGTTTCTGTCTGTTTGAAATGTTGTGACTGCTGCCTCGCCTGCCATAGCTGCAAAGCTGTTACAATATTATGACAAGCAGTTTTCAAATCCCAGAGTGCTTGTGAAATGCTGGGAAGTTTATGGCCCACAGCATCCTTTTCCCTGCTGAGCAGGATGGAAAAGAAAGAGCAGGATGGAAAATAAAGTTGCCTTATCAGAAATGAATGAATGGATGGTCTGTTATTAGCTAAGGGTCCCGAAGGCAAGAAGAAATTAACAGCCAGCAAACTCCTACCATGAGTATGGTAATGGCTAATGCCCCAGGGATATTTTTTTCTCTTTAAGGAGAAAGTAATCATGCAGAACTGAAATACTTTCCTCCCTACTTCTACTCTGCACAGACAAGAATGAAATAAAAGCAAGGCTTCAGTGGAACTCAGTTTAAGGGGAATGGTGGCAATCTCTCTTGGAAAGCCTTTAAAAGTATGGTTCTTTTCTATTGCTAATTTGCAGAGAGCTCTGTTTTTGGGCACCTGAGCCCTGAGAATCATAGAATCATAGAATGGCCTGGGTTAAAAAGGCCCACAATGCTCATCCAGTTTCAACCCCCTGCTATGTGCAGGGTCACCAACCAGCAGATCAGGCTGCCCAGAGCCACATCCATCCTGGCCTTGAATGCCTGCAGGGATGGGGCATCCACAACCTCCTTCACCACCCTCTGGGTGAAAAACTTCCTCCTAATATCTAACCTAAATCCCCCTTGTCTCAGTTTAAAACCATTCCCCCTTGTCCTATCACTATCTACCCTCGTAAACAGCTGTTGCCCCTCCTGTTTATATGGTCCCTTCAAGTACTGGAAGGCCACAATGAAGTCTCTCTGGAGCCTTCTCTTTTCCAAGCTATACAAGCCCAGTTCCCTCAATCTTTCCTCATAGGAGAGGTGCTCCAGCCCTCTGATCATCGTAGTGGTCCTGAGGCAGGCTTAGCAGGATCCCTGCAGCCCATAGGAAGGATGAGCTGGTTGCACTGGGATGAGCTCTAGGTCCTCTTTGTAGGACAGCAACAATTGCAAGGGTCTGGGTGATCTCAAAATGTGCAGATTTACTGAAGAAGATGGGAAGGACAGTTGTCTCCTCCTCCCTTTACCTTTGGAATGATGATGATCAGTTCAAGGTGTGACCAAATATATGGGTGAATCCAATACCTGCAAAAAAAGAAAAGGACCAAGTCTCTTTATCCTGAAGTGTCTGGAGGGTGTGATAGAGGTGATGGAGACTGAGGATGTGAGGTCAGCTTATCCCTTTTTGTCTTTTCTTGCTCCATGATTGCTGTTAGCTCTGCTTTCTGTTTTACTTAAAAACATTTTCCTCCCTGCTTATAGTCTTTAGAGGGTCAACACTTGTTTTAAACATCATTCTTAAAGTACCAAGCACTTGGCCATTCACAACACCAAGGCAAACTTCTCAGTATTATTATGTAATAGAATGAGAGACAGGATGAGAGGTAATGGAGTCACATTGCAACAGGGAGGTCCAGGCTGGAGAGCTGAAACAATTTCTTATCAGAAAGACTGATGATGCATTGGCACAACTGCCCAGGGAGGTAGTAGATAGTGGGAGGTGTTCCAAAACCATTGGAGATATGGCACTGAGGGATGTGCTCAGTGGGCATGGTGGTGGTAGGTGGATGGTTGGACTAGATGATCTTAGAGGACTTTTCCAACCTTAATGATTTTGTGATTCTGTGATATTATAATGTAAAATTTGGGAGAAACTGATCTCAGCCCCTTTAGCCTGAAGCGCAGAGGTCAATTGTTGGAACTGAACTGTGATCTGTTTGTTTCAATAAGCTGTTGCTTTGCTGCCAGATATGCCTTGCACAATGTCCAACACTCTCTGGACTCATAAAGCATGCTCTCTGACCAGCTATGACAATAAACTATCTTGGCATATTTGGGAAGGCTGTCTATCTATCGTGTTTTATCTTTAGCATCCTTTTCCCTACTCTAACAAATCCCAAACCATTGGAACTGTTGTAACATAGCTCTGCTATTGTAAACCTACTCTAAAATGTGTGCCAAAAAAATTCATAAAGTCAAAGAAGAAAATGCTTATCTCATCAGCATCACAGAAAGGGGAACTTCCTCTGTCATGTTCACTGGTAAGTAAAGTGCATCTGGAGAGCTTGAGTTATTTCATGTGTAAAATTCTTCTCCTTCGTTACACCAGTTGCAATATTTGTAGGCTGATTTTAAATATAAGCTGCAGAAACAGACCATAAATAATAGACCATTTGCTCAGAAATATGATTTAGCAGAGGGTTGTTAAGAGTTAGGATACTATAGTTAGGCTGCAGTTGGACCTGATGATCTTTGAGGTCTTTTCCAACCTGAGTAATTCTATGATTCTATGATAACACAACACTCACCTCGGAGGTATATCCCACTTTTCTAGGAGCAGATTGGGTAAGAAAAAGGGCTCTGGCTCACTTTGAATGTGCTGGATATCTCTGATGAACTTCTCTCTTTTCACACATCCAAGCACTTTGTGATACCTGAGTTTATAAACTCCATACAGACTCCATTAGGTGCCCTCCTGCTCATTCTGATGCTCTGTACTCTACGAGCACAGTTTTGTGAATGGCTGCCAAAAAGACAAGGATAATTCTGTTAGTTTATTGTGATTATTGTTCCATTCAGTGTCCTGACATCAAAATGCAAGCAGTTATTTCTTGTACAGTTACAGTGACCCTAGCACTGTCAAAATTACCTTTTCTTTTTCTTTTTCTTTTTCTTTTTCTTTTTCTTTTTCTTTTTCTTTTTCTTTTTCTTTTTCTTTTTCTTTTTCTTTTTCTTTTTCTTTTTCTTTTCTTTTTCTTTTTCTTTTTCTTTTTCTTTTCTTTTTCTTTTTCTTTTTCTTTTTCTTTTTCTTTTTCTTTTTCTTTTCTTTTTCTTTTTCTTTTTCTTTTTCTTTTTCTTTTTCTTTTTCTTTTTCTTTTTCTTTTTCTTTTTCTTTTTCTTTTTCTTTTTCTTTTTCTTTTTCTTTTTCTTTTTCTTTTTCTTTTTCTTTTTCTTTTTCTTTTTCTTTTTCTTTTTCTTTTCCTATTAATAATGCAACAACTGTTACATTATTATGCACCAACCTCCTGCTATTTGCCCCTTTCTCTGGTCTTATGTCTTGTGTTCATCCTTTCCACGTATCATTGCAACAAATCATCATCATGCCAACAGCTATACCTGAAGAGTGCAATATTTCCCCAAGCCATGGTTTGCTAGGGATTGCTTTATTTTCATTTCAAGTTAACTGTTAATACCTTTTCCTTATTTGCTCCAAATATTCATAGAGTGATTCATTCATCTGTTCTTTCGTATTTATGGAATATTTTCTTTTAGGCTAATGCCACACACATGCCACAAATGGTTTACCAATACAAGCCCTGAACAACAGAGCAGACAATGAGCAACCAGTAATTTTCCCACTGTGACTAGGATGAGATAGAACAAGTTAGAACATCTGAATGTAAAGCAAGCTGCAAGCACAGCAGCACTGTCTTAAATAATGTTGCAACTACAAGGACAAAAACACATTAAAATCTAAAAAAAAAAATAAAAGAAGACAGAGCCTGAGAAATCCAGAGTAATGTGCTCCGCTGCTTTTGACTGCAGCTAAATGTTGCGCATTTTGGAGTTCTTGTTCAAGAGGATTAATTTTCCTAAGAACAAAATTGAAAAGAGGCCCAATAGCAGAACCATCTGCATAACCGGAGCTGTTTGGAAATATTTCTCTGGCTTCAGTGAAGCTCTTCCTGCCAGCGCAATCTGGCAGTCTGCGGAGGTTTTATCAACAGCTACCATATTAAAAAGATATTATTTTAGTCTGGTTCTGTTTTAATAGTCATAAATGTAAAATTGGAGTCAGTAAATTGATCACAGTGTATGCAAGCTGCAGAATAATATCTTAAAAGCGACACCAGATGCAGAGCTTATGCAGCTACTGGATTGAGATGACAGGGATTTGCTGAGTCAGCAGAGTTGTGTCAGGCTCATGCATATGAGGTGTCAAGCTACATCTAGTTTCCCATTGCTTTTAGTGGGAGATAAATATGCTCAGCGCTCCTGCAGAATGATTCTATGATTGTAAGAGAGAGAAAGGGATCCCCTGCAGATCCTGGGCTCATCTGAAAAAGCAATGAAATACAAGCTTACACTGAAATGCAGTTAGATCTCTTGAGCTTTGGGTCTGTTGCCATAAATTGCTCAGCAAAGTGAAAAAATAGACGGCTCATCATAAGATTGGACTTAAGAAACTGATCATAGAATCATTAAGGCTGGAAAAGACCTCTAAAATCACCAAGTCCAACCCCAACCCACCCCACCATGCCCTCTAACCACGTCCCTCAGTGCCACATCTCCACGGTTCTGGAACACCTCCAAGGATGGTGACACCACCACCTCTCTGGGCAGCTGTGCCACTGCATGAACATTCTTTCTGAAGAGACATCTCTCCTAATACCCAACTTAATGTTTAAAGGCAAATGATAAGAGCCCTGTAACATAACTCCTTTCTGTTCAGAATTTTGAGCAAAGCCAGATCTTTCAGTCACGCTGACTCTGTGGTCATTGCTGTTTTTTTCTTTCTCCTTTGTCCATATTTCATTGAACAGCACAACCAAGAACTGAACATGACAATTCTGCTTGGGTGTGAGCTGTTTTCCCCATCCCAGAACAGCATGGTGTTGTGTACCAGAAGAGAGGTATTATCAGCTTTACATAGGTTGAAACTAGAAATGAAGCCATCTAGTGATACTCAGGTTTTCGTTATGAGATGGTGGAATTGGCACTGTACTCATGGTTCTGCACACCTCTTGGAAGGAACACAAGAAACTTGTGCTCTAGCCTAAGTCACTGAGTATGTTAAAATTTCTTGAATACCCGTCTGTTGCAGTAATAAGTCTTACATACATCATGAAATATTGGTTTTGCCTTACATAACTTGCTGCCAGTGGGAAGAAAAAAGTATTCTTGCCTTTTTGTAGCAGCCAAGCTGTTACAGGAACAAGGAACGTGAATGGAACCAAAATGAGGTAATGTCACTTCTAATGAACCTGTGGTCGACATTGCAACACAAGGCATTTCAAAAAGGGAAAACAGGAAAGTCTTGATCCTTAGCTGAAGATTTCTGCAGTACGAGCAACAAGGCAAGGTAGCTGATCACATCTGAAAAGACTGGGAAACAAAGGCTAAATACGGCATTAGTAGATACTGTAATTAGAGCAGCTGAAAATTGCTTAGGATTCACTTCCAGTCATTGTCATGACTAGATCAAATGCTAACTTCTATCTTGCTCAAAGCAAGGAAAGTACAATAAATGCCGTGTTTACCCATACAGGACAAAGAAATAAGGTGTGGTTTTCAAGGTAAGTACAATGCAGGTTATTGTTGCAGCTACTAATAACAGTAAGCATGGTTGCAACCAGATTGATGGAAGGCAGCGAGTATGCCTCATCCTCATCATATGAGGCTGAGAAGTGCACCCAGAATTCCTGTAATCCCTTCTACAAAAATCTTTGCAGAAATATGGTGGTGTGCACCATCTAGCATGCGTGCAGAGAAGCTGTAATATCTAAAATGTGCTGGACTCAGTGGTACCTGCTGATTAACTTCATGCAACCAGTGCCCATGGTCCCATGGATCAAGGAATGAACATCTAGCTGCTATTGATGAATATTCAGAAGTCATTAATGGCAAACATACTTGTCCAGAATGAGAAAATTGTGGCAAAGAGAGCTACAGTGGAACAACCCTCTTCTTAACTCATGGTTAACAAAGAGACCCAGTTCTTTTGAAGATCCTCTCATGGCAAAGTCAGACCTAGAAAAGCACTGCCATGTCCAGGCACGTTAACAAAGAACGTGACATATTTGTTGGCACAGTGGTTTTTTTTCCCAGATAAACTGCATTTCAGGTCTCTTTCACAGCTAAAGTTTAACTATCCTTGCAGCAAAGCAGCTTTTCAAACAATCTTGTTGGAAGGGATCGGGGGTGGGGGAAAGTAGTTTAAAAATTAATAGAGGTACTTTTTTCGTAATTGAACTATAAATGCTATTTTAATGGGTATTTTGTTATGTGAAAATATAGTCAGGAATTCACGTAGCAGACTGAGAACCATCCACAGTGTCCCAGAATTGTCAGTCCTCTGAATAAGTATGAAATATAGCTCATATTTCCTGTGGGTAGTGGTTTCATAATGCACAAAACTACCACCAGTTTATTGCCCTTCCTTTCATTTCTCAATACTCTGGATGACTTTTTAAATGTATTAGTGAGAAGAGAATCTTTCAAGCAAAACATTCCCAGTAGTAAGTTTGCCACTTGGCTCAGTTATTTCAACAGGACTCTTTCCCTTTACATGTGTTGGTGTTTTTGTTTTTGTTTTTTTGCTATTCTTGTGTCTTTTTGGTATTGTTGTTTTTGTTCTTCTTTCTTTTCTTGTATCTTCATAGAGTTGACATCTAACATAGGTCAGATAAACTACATCTAGAGGAGCTGTTTTCCCACTGCTGACAATAAAGAAGGCAATAAGCTTTGAATATGGTGCATGAATCTGGAGCTGAAAGCCATTGTTTGAAGTGGGATGTGGTGAATCTTAGCTATTGGTTTGGACAAAATTAATTCCTACACACTTATTTAATCTTTGTCTCTCACCTGCTCTGATATAATATGAGCTCTATCAGGTATATGTAGTATACAGCTGCACCAGAGGCCAGGTAGATCAGGCAGATCAAAGACAAAGACACAAAGAGATTCAGAGGCATAACAGAGATCTGCATCTCTCTCAGTTGTCAGCCAAATTCTTTCTAGACCCTGTTTTAGATCTAAGAAGTTATTAATTGGTCGCATTGTGACTCAGTACCACCTAGACTGGAACAATCCTGCTCTAGTCACCCAAAATAGCCTTCTGATTTGCAACCTATGTTTATGCTGGGTCAATCTTTAACCTCTCTTTGTGTGCCAGTAATGACTTTCAGCATAAATGAATAACTCCTTTCTTGGTAGGAGTTCTCTCAGGTATCTGTATTTCCACTCAACATTCACTTTGCTGGGCTAAGCATGATATGCTAGCACACCCCTGTTTTGTTCTGGTGTCCTTGTTTCCTGGTTGTGCACTCTGTTTGCACATTATTTTGCTCCAGAGTGACTAATCAGCTGTTTGACTGGGTCACCATACCTTCAGGTTCAAACTATGCCCCTTGGTATGGAAACAACAGGGCATTCATTTGGACTCGTTCAAAGATAATAAATTCATAGCTTTAATCACCACTAAGCAAAACAATCACCCCTGCCCGTGGTCATCCCAGGAGCTTTTCCATGCAGCTATTTATGTATCTGTTCATCTTTCCTGATCATGCGTTAGTAGGGCTTGGGAAATACATAGGGCAGGAGGTTCATAGGTAGGACTTGTCCTAGTTGCTCGCTCTAATCTAGCCACAGAAACTTTCCTAAAAGTCAGTGCAGGGAGAAGGTGTTTCTAGAGGGGTTGTGTTTACAATAGATAAGGTGATAAAGAGACCTTTATTTCTTCAGTGATGGTTTGGGGTGGTTGCAAAGGACCACCTGAGTCTACATGTGGGATTCACTTCACCCAGCTACAGACATCTAGAATGTTACTCCTTCATCTATGTTAATGACTGAAACTCGCTTATAGTCTATAGGGAGAAACAGGAATTTGGAGAACTATGAGTCTAGGAATCTATAGGGATTTGATCTATCTTACATGTATCTAACGTGTCCTTGAGATGCCAGTTTCTATCCATGGTGTATGAGAGGCTAGGCTGGGTGCAGCTTCGGGCAACCTGGTCTAGTGCAAGATGTTCCTGCCATGGGGCTGGCACTAGATGTCTTTATGGTCCCTTCAATCCAAACCATCCTATGATTCTACAAAAGGTATATGAATAGTGATTAGCCCAAGTGTAAGTATTAGTATAAATTAGATACCTATATTTACTCAGAAAAATCATATGGAAAAATTCATCAAAAGCAAGGAAAATAGCTGCAAATGAAGGACAGAAAACATTTAATTGCTCTGTCACGTTGCCAGTTTTCTTGCAGTAACAATGGCATTCCTTTCACTTGTGTTATTGGAGCAACTCTGCAGAACATCTCCCACTCTGGTTTCCCTGGGCTGTGCTCCGCCAACCAATCCTGACACAGCCCTTCTACATCAAACTTGTGAAAATATGGCTCAGAGACAATCAAATTGCTCATACCAAAGGTTGTGAGGTTCCCACTTCCCCATATTTGTATGCATCTTGGCGATTTGGAGGAATCCCATTGAAAAATCAAGGCACTACTGTGAATGATCATGTCAGTTACTCTGCACACATCACCAAGAGATCTTTTTACCTTAGTATCAGTATGATTTCTTTCATAATGAAAGAAGGGAAATAGGCATCTTCAGTAGTAGATTAACTCAGTTTGTCTTGAATAACTCCCTTAAGACCAGACAAATTTCCTTTTAGACTTTTGAACTTAAGAAAGATTAATCTGTCTTTAATCATTTAATCCAAATGCAACTTCTAGGCTCCCCTGATGGAAAAGGGAAACAGGGAAATCTGAAAAGAGATTCATGATATTTTAAGAGTGAGAGTTAAGGCACGTGGGATAACACTAATGAAATGCATGGTTTCTTTTTGCACTGTTTAGAAAGAAGCCAGTTTACAAGGCAGGGGAGCCTTTAAATATTTATATGGCAAAGGCTGGATGGAAGGTTTTCTTAGGTGTACCAATTCTACTCCTTTCATCCTTTTTCTATTTCTGGATTTGCATATTGAAGCAAAGGCTATATTCAGACCGCCTGCCCTACGAGCCATTGTTTTTCTGTGTCTTTAAGCATGACTCAGTCCAATCTGTGGAGAGACTTTATCCCGTAGCTTAATACCTACATTTGGACCCTAATTCGTAGAATCAGTCATAGAAACATACAATGATAGAATGGTGTGGGTGGCATCAACTTCTTAAAATTTTCCCCATTAACCTCATAGAAAAATCTTTATGTTCTACTTGGTGGTCTATAAGTGCTCTGATTGCTTCCAACTCTCTTAATCTTTGTTGCCTTTGATTACAACCAGATTGACTATCTGAAAAAACTGAGATACCTTTCTAGCTCTTAGTATTTATTAAAACTATTAACTACTATATAAAATGTCCAAGGACCCTGAAAGCAACTGCAACATCATGACGCTGGTCCTGTAGGTAGGCTGTCTCCCTCCAGTTAGGATAGATTGCCTATATGCATACATACAAAGGTATTTTGGGAACAGTTCTTAGCTCATACCATCCTCCTAGTCATGCATAGTCCAGGCACTGTTTCTAAAAGGCAGTTTGGAAGCATAGATTCCATGCTAAAGGAATAACAGAGCTTAAGAATACTCACACAGAGCACTTACTGCCAGTTGGCCTTTGTGCGTGGTACGTGCACATTCAACTCACTGCCACAGACAGAGCCAGCGAGTACAGAGCTCTGCAGGGAGCTGGGTGCTTCATCTCCACCCACAGGCTGTTTACTGGTGGCATCTGGGCTTCTGTGGTTCCTGGAAAAAATGATTAGCCGTATTCTTCCTTTGTGTGAGGCAGTGCCTTCTGATGGTTCCTGCTGAGGTGCTCAGAGAGAAGCCATTGTCTAAAATAGAAATAAAAATGGTGGCAAGGTGCCCTTTCATACAAGGGAAAGAAAGCACAACTTTGGCTTACTACTGAATCCCACCCTGGTTTCAGCCGTGACTGACAGCTGAAGCAGGCATGGCTTGCCATCTGAAATGGCTATCTGAGCTGTAAACTGTGGGCCAGCTCACAGAGCTGAAATAAAAACGAGTGATGGGATGGAGCAGCAAGCCAGACTGCTGGTGCTGCACATGCAGCGACAGCTTCCCACAGTCAGGGCTGTTTTCCATTTGCTAACTAAAGCTATCCTGTTTAGACAACACTGACCTTCAGGCTGCAAACAGCTGGTGGCTTTGTGGTTTCCAGGAGGGAACAGCTTGGGAGGCCATGTCTTTTTAGGCTTACTATTAAAGTTGTGAAGGAAAAGAGCTGCTGGAGGCAGGGAGATAGTTTTAGGATGCAGTCTTGTGATGCAAAGTTGTGCTCTTTACTGAATCAAAATGCGATCCCACTTTCTCTTCACTTCTTAACCAAGTACTCTCACATCTTTCTCTCGGATCTTCACCCCTGATGCTACGCAGGGAGGTGGATCAAGGTAGCTGGTTTGTTTTCAGACAGAGTAACTTCCCAGTTTGGCTCACTGCATTGCCAAACAGATGGCACAAAAGTGGGAGAGCAAGCCACTCTTTTTGACAGCAGCGTGCACTTCAAGACTGTGAGACGGTAATGATGGAATAATGAAAATGAATGGCTTTTTGCTTACAAAATAGAAGATTCCAAGGACCAAGGGCCAAGGAGTAAGATCTCAGTAGGAGTGGTTTGAAGACAGAAAGCAAAATGCATCCAGTAGGCTTGGAGAGGACAGACCTCCCCAGAAAACACGGGAAGACAGTTGGCAGCATTTCAGATGTGTAACTGAATGGCAGAGTGCTATGGAAATCAGATTCAGAAATGGGATAAAAAGGGAATAGAGAAGTTTCTGGAGCATATGTAGAAATCCAGTGGCTTAGAAAAGTCCCAAACTACTGACTTCCCCAAACTGGTAGGATGCATCCATGAGAAACACAGCTCTAGCCTTGCCGTGCTTCTTCTGTGCTTACTTCACTGTCTGCTGTCAGAGAACGGATACTGAACTCAATCACTTGTTTTAACTGGATTTTCTTCACTTCAGTTTGCAGACCTGTAACATACAGAGTAGCAAGCATGCATCGTGCCTGGACCACTGTGAGATGCAAAGTCTGCACTTCGAAACAGGATTTGCAGCAAAGGGATTACTTTGCAGATACACTGAGGACATTTGAAATCATAGTCTGCTTGCATGATCCATCTTGTTAATGAGTGAATGCTGGCCAATTTATTCTCCTGCTAAAAACCAAAATCAGCCCATTTTCAAGCAGGTCAAGCAGGCATTCAGGTTGTACAAAACTTACCAGTGAGTCTCTTGGTAACTGTGAAGACTTCTCTATTTTCTTTACCCACCAAACAACACCACCAAAGGAATGGAGAACAAATCATTACTATGGGAGGGCTGTTTCTCTCTTGCAGCACTCAGTATCCTCAACTTGTGTTTTCTGTAAGCAGATGATACAGTCAGGTCATACGATAGGTGTGGCATTGATTTGTCTTTGCACTGAATATCATCAGGAAAAGAGAAGGTAGTAGAAGTTCATCAAGTTTCCTTCCTTTCTGGGCACAGAACGATTTAAAAATAAGGTGCTACTGTGATGGGTTAAATTCCATTTAAAGTTGAGGTCAAACCGTATCTTTCAATCTGAAATTGTAAACATATCTAGCTTAAACCAAGAGACTTTTTTTTGCATTCATACTTGCTTCCTGTGGGTAGTAGGAACGGAGGTTATGAGAGTGGCAGAAGAAGTATAAGAAGTCAACATACGTTTGTTCTTGTTTGTACACCTAATGGGTTCAAAAACAGGAAGATATATTGGCCCTGTGGGTATACCAACTCACTGATGCTTTTTCATTCTCAATAAGTTTGATAGAAAAAATCCCCACATTGTTGTGCCTTTAGCTGTGGTCCAAATTGATTACCTTACCTAATTTTGTTGAGGTCTGTATGTCCATCTCATCCAGCAGAAGAATTCTACTTAAACAAACCATTGGCCCGATTTCACATCTTTGCTTCAACTGCTCCACCATCATCAGACTTCTGCATGAATCTCTTTCCTGGATCAATTCTTCTTAGGTTGCTACCCCAAAGTGTGAAGACAGGCATGAACTATTCTCTGGATGCTCCAAACTGACATTTCAGTCTGATCCAGATTGCAGCAAACATGGGTGCAACACCACAGAAATCACTTAAATATTAAGTATTGAGGTTTATCTTCTGTAAAGGTATTTACCTCCAGTTGCTCCATAGCTTAAGCATGTCTGCAGTTGCTCCATAGCTAGTCTGCAGTTTCAGAGAGATCTCTTCCCTGTCATCCTGAACTCCTTCGGATGTTCTTCTTTATGTGATGTCAGGAGAAGAAAGAAAGCAGACTGTGTTTTATCTTTGTGAGGTTACGATTGGGGAGTGTTTGATAAGGTGAGCCCATGAAGAATAGTGACTTCTGAAAACATCCCATTGTTGGTAATGCTCACAGTTCGTATCAATAGAACCATAGAAAATCCCAGGCTGGGAGGAACCCATTATGTATCATTGAGTCCAACTCCTAATGCTCAGCGTATACCCAGACCAAACATTGCAACTGTTAGAAGGAGAACAGTACTAGTAAGTTACTCAGATTTTAAACATCAGACTTAAATCCGTGGCAGACACGGAGAAAGCACAATTCCAGATGGAGCTATAGTGTGTCTGAAGAAAATACATGGGAGAAATTTTCCCTTCACAGAGTAATAGTATAGGGAAAACCATCTCATTTTCAGGCTTAAGAACTGGAAGTTCTTCACTGCTTTGACACAGAATCAGGTGAATGTCTACATAAATTCTCAGCTGGGGAAGAACATCTAGGGAACCTGATTGCATAGCCTTGCTATACAGTACAAATAGCACAAAACACCACCTGTGCTATGATAGAGCAACATCAAATATCTTTTTTTCCAGAAAAAAATGTGTTCTAGAAACTAATTCCAACCCCATCCCATTTTAGTGACTCCTCTTTCTCTACAACCTTCCAGTCCAGTGAAGTTGTACTTGAAGAGCTGGCCAAAGGAGGAGATGCATTCACTCTACCAATGTATCACAGCAGAGTGGTTTGCCTCAGTGTTAATTGCAGTAGAAGTGCTGCACTGACTGCCATCTGCAACTGGTGCAATTAACTACCAACTAACAGCCTTCTGTGAGGTTTTTGCATGTTTGGTGTTCAATATCCATGCAAGCATGCTTTCTAGATTTTGTTAATCCAGAATCACACCTGGGCCACTCCAGTGACACTGATGCTGTCTCTATCAGTTAATGTAAAGACAAATGGGTACGAATCCTTTAGTTATAAGTTATAAGCTATAGTTTTTCTGGCAAGACTTGCCCCTGTCAGACAACACAAACTTGATTTTGATTGCTGCAGCCCTTCTTTATCTGGATTCTCTTTTATAAAATCACAGCCCACAAAGATCACCAAGTCCAACCAGCAGACCATCCACACCATTCCCACTAACCATGTCCCTCAGTGACACATCTACTCTTTTCTTGAAAACCTCTGGAGAGCACTTTGTAGTCTTTTGGTCTTAGCAAGAAATATCTGTGCTTATTTCTATACTCATCTGTTCCTCATTTGATGTGCAAATGCATTGTGATTGAAAATCACTCTCATTTGTGCTATGATCTTTATTTTCAGATAGCACATCTGCATTAGCGAAATATGATTTGTGCTCCATTCCTGCTGCCTGCTGTGCAGAAAGAAAGGGAACTATTGGCTACAAAACTGAAGTGCTTTCTTAAAGAGAAAAGAATGCAATGGAAGTACAGCTGCTTTGTTGAATATAACTGGTCTGGGGGAAAATAAAGGGAGAAAAAAAATTACTCATTGTTAATGGATGAAGAAGAGAAGGATGGTTCCTCATCCTTGGTGTGAAAATGGTTTCTTGTGCACATTCAGTCCCTGTGGAGTGGGATTCATCATAGCTGTCTTTAGCTGCATAAAAATAAGGCATGCATTCACAGCTAGCTGTCCAACCTCTCAGAAGAGACTGCCAGCTCCTTTTATCTTCCTGAGTCTCTCCTCTTTTTTCCTGCTTTTGCCATTTGCCTATGTGAAATCACATCTTTTCAGATATCTGATGAACTCACAGAGCCAACATACATTTTTCACCTGCTTTTCTTCCTCTGAGTCAGTTTTACTCATTATTCTTAGGCTGGACACAAGAAACCTTTCACAAGTACTAGGGGTTTAAATGATGGATTGAGACACTTCCAATTTCCTATAGGGAATGTTACCAGGCTGTGAGCACCAATCCCTCAGGAACTACCAAATTCCTGTTATGTAAATGAAATGTTTTTGCTGGGTAATGTGTTCCATAATAACCAGCCTATATCACATTCCACAAAGTGATTAAAAGAAACACTAGTGATGTTTTTGCTTTCATTAAGGATTACACAGAGCAGCTGATGCTTTTAATCCATTTAGTTTCTATTTTGTCCTATAGACAGGCCATCAGTTTTTTGTGTATCTGGCTATTTGTAATGGGATGTGGTTACCCACATGTGGGTGTCTTGTTTCCCAAGCTCATATGATAAAGGTATATCCATATTTTCAAGGTACACGAGAAACGTACAGAAGGATGGCAGATGTAAGCTACAGACAATCTGCACTGAAGTCACCAGATAATGAGAGAAGCTGAGAGCTAGGCTGAATTCAATGGACCCTGATAACTATCTGTAGGCACAGGGAAACCAGCCCTGGGCTTACCAAGGGATGAATTGCACACTTACGAGTCAATGAGCTGCAGACTCTAGTCTGTCTTTCAGAATTTGTATATATCTCCAAACATTTTCCTTGTCTTCCTATGGGATAGAGTTGCCTCCTGATTAGGAGATGCTCAACAGCTAGTTTTGGTCACTGTTTCTCCTCTCTTCAAATTTCATTCATCGTGTTGGTTTAGTTTGCTTTGGGAAAATTGCAGAGCAATTTATCCAAAACCCACGAAAGTCAGCAGGAGTCTCTGGGCAAGCTTTGATGAGGTTTGGATTAATCAAGAGAGATATAATGATAGACTGACAGATACAGCTTTGGCATCAGTCCTTTCAGTTGACGTGACTGGCTGACTTTTGCTGTAATATATGTCTGCTGTTTCTTCTAAATATTCTTACTTAACTACTCAGAATTGAATAAACAGCTCTTGGAGGGGAAAGAGGGACAACAAACCATTTATCACTCTTTACTTTGAGCAGTCATTTGCATCACGTTGGCACCTGGTGGTTTTGCCGTGTCACGTGCTGCACAAACATGGGTTCAGGAAAAACTGATAATTTACTGAACAGTGTGTGGAATCACTCTTAGTACCATGCTGGGGACTTAAAACAAAGACGGACTGAGCCATTATTCTTTAAGTAGATGCTACTTTAAGTCTTCGAATCAAGGGTTTAATGAAAATCTGGGGATCAAAACAATCAGCACAAGAATCTGAGCTTCCCCTTCTCCAAAACAGACTTTCTGGGATATTGTTGACTCAACTGAACCAGAACTTTCTGGATACTTCTTGACATACAAAGGCTGTATACTTCTTGGGTAGCATCTTCTGTTCTCTCCTAGGACAAGCAAACAGCATGGATTCAGTAGTGAATAATCAATCATTTGAACACAGTTAAACATCTTGCCCATGACACTGAAGCATCACGATTTCATGTTTGTTAGTTCCCTGGCACTTTTACTAAGGGTGTCATGGCAGCAGCTGTTGATATGTTTGCAAGCAGAGTCAGCCAATATCCCCCAGACTGGCTTTGTGTCCAAAACACAGCCTTTGTTCCATCCTTCCCCTGAAGCTGCCATTCTAGCTCTGACCGGTTGGAAGGTCTGCGGGCCAATGTCTGGGAGAAACTGTCTGGACTGAAGGAAGACAAAGCAGGTGCTGAAGTGGATCTGGACTGGGCTCACAAAGGCACTTCAGTACAGATTTAGGGTTCCTACTTGTTACAAAGGAATGCCTTAATATTTCTGTTTATCTTTTTATCTCAACTATTGTGGCTTTCAAATGATAAGCCCATAGAAATTCTGAGAGGATGCTGTTAGATCCAAAGAGTTTGTCAGTGCTTTGTGCAATAGGGAACAACACTGGCACTAAAAGCTGACAGTTTGTATCCTAGCCTTTATATTTGTGTGAAATCCATACAACAATAGCAGCTTCTTGACATTGATGATTGTGCAAGCTAATATAAAAGACTGACAATGGGAAGCACTGCTTTCTTGTCTTCATTCCCAGTGCAAAGCTGTTTTGCACTACATATTCTTTACTGATAGTCTTGAGTTTATCTGATTTACGTAGCATCAGATAGAATAAGAGTACACAGTATTTGTGGTTCTAACATAGAATTTCGTCATTAATAAATGTTGGTCACTGTATTTCCATTGACTATAAAATGAGATCAGGTGTAGATGTCATTCTGTGGTGGATGGCCTCAATGAGCATAGACTTTTATGTAACGTGAAACTTCTTAAGGGTTGTAAAACCTCCATGTGGAACTGCTATAGTACGTATGAGAGAGCTTTATGTCTTTTCAGAGCATCAGCTGGATGATAGGTGAAATATCCTGAGGCACCTCCAGTATCAAAAGAAACCTCAGACTAAACAAACACATCAGTCAATGGAACTGGGACGATCTTGTCTAAAGCAAATACATAAATCAAAATCTTGTTTGACTTTACTCAAAGTTTATTGTAAGTGAGCTCCAAGAGGTGAGATATCAATTCTGGTTGCATGCCTACAACAAGGTGGAACAAATCTTCCGTTTGCTCCTGGAGGGACCACAGAGATCTTGGCTTTCACAGAGTAATTGCTGTAATATTAATGATCATCAAATAATAGGCCCTTCCACAGCAGTTATAACTGAACTGCAGTGGTAACTGAGTTCACCAGTTCTTGGGCATGTCATGAGGCCAAAATATAAAGGAGCACTGTCATTGTCAGAAGATATTTGTTTTCCTTGCCCTGTCCTTTTACAAAGAGTAACAATGTCAGAGTTCCTTTCTAGCAAGATGAATGGCTTCAAAGGGTTCCCAGTAGAAAAATACAGCCTTTGTATGGGCCTGCTGCTTATTTTAGTGGGAGGTCTGGAAGAAATATCATTCCTTCTTCTTAGTCTGCCAAGTGTGGATGATTGTCATAGCCTGAAGATTTCAGATAAGGCTATCTTTGGCAGTTCTCATCCAGTCAACAAACCTACAGCTATTTTACAGTTTCCCTCTGCTGTAGGCTTAGTTTGCACTCTCACAGAAGCAGAAAGAGTTTTTCTAGAGCATCCATGGGTACAGCTATCCTCCATGCACAGTATTCCCTTGGTAGACAAAGAATGCTCCTAGTACATAAAAGTACATAAAAGTTATCTAACCAGCCACCAGTACACTGCGACAGACCCATTCATTGAGTCCAGCATGGTTTGTTCTGGGCATCTCAAGACTGATGAACTTCTGCTAAAACTTTAGAAGGGAGCAAAAGATGGGACGTTGTCCCGGAATTCTTATTATCCCAGTTGGCGTGAACTCTATTACCCTTCCAACCCAAGCCATTCTACTATTCTATAGTTCTCTGATTCTATGATTCTCTTCACGACATTTAGAAAGTACTAAAGCAACGGGAGCTGCTGTGTCAGGACACAAGTTAGAAGCCAAAGTTTGTCTTCCAAAACTGGTTCTATAAAAAGGGCTTCCATGAGATTTCTGCTCTTTTGGAAACATTCAATTTGGCAGCCAAGCATTGAAAGCAGTGTTTAAATGAGGTGAGCATTTTACCATACATCGTTTTGTGAGGAGATGTGTTTCTAACTGCTGTCTTTAGGTTCTTACTGTCATAGAGGGAAAAGAGACTAAGGCTAAGGAACAAAAGATCCAGTATGTGTTTTTATTTTAGTCTACACATGTGCTTTGTCTGAACTATCAACATATTTCAACCTTTTGAGTCAAAATCTTTAAGGGTAGTTTAAGGCAAGTACAAAAACCTCAACAACCACAAAACAAAACAACAACACAGAGTCTTGTTTTCTCCTTTCATCCAGTTTCCTCCCCTCCAGCCACATTAAGAGTCCAAACTGATTTATCGCATCACTGATTTCATAGTACAAGATAAGACATTTTCACGTATCTATCATCTGAAAAATAACCTCCACCCTCTGGGGTGGGACCTGACAGTACAACCTCTGATGTGGTGAGGATAACAGGGAAAAGTGAGGTAAGAACTTGAGATGTTGTCATGGATGAGGACAGAATTCCTGCTCTAAATCAAATCCATGCACACTCTTCAACCTCATACTATATTTGTTCAGTGTTCAGGTCAGGGTTTTTTTTTTTATGGTAAGCTCAAACGGATGAGGATCTGGTCACAAATGACTTTACCCACTTTTTCTAACTGTGACTGCTTCTGTTTTCACAGTTGAGACCCAAAAATGTCCTAGAGCCCTGATCTCCTGGTTTTCCATGTTGCATTTCTTCAATCATAGTCTTGGTCTCCGCTAGAAAGTGCCCTTCTACAACTACATATTTCCTTGTACCTGAGTATGACCAGTTTATTAGGGTATCATTAAATATACACACAGAAGTTGCCTATGAGACTGTTGGGTCATGGAAAATTGGGCAGGATGTTGAATGCACTGTGTTTGAGCCCACTCTAGCAAGCTAATAAAATCTTAAATGGGGAAAGTGACTGGGGATCTATTACTGCCTTTTGCACTACTAACACTTGTGAAATCAAATAAAACTGCTGGGTATTGAGTTTAGAAAAAGCCAAAGAAGACCATTTTTCATGTGAAGCACAGCTAAGCTACGCAACTTCTTGCTGAAGGCAGTGTGGATGCTAAAAACGTTAAAGGATTCAAGAGGTAGTCAAATCCAGGAAAGGTAAAAATCACGCAGGGCAATTAAATATGAAGATATCGTATCCAGAATAGGAAACTCCTGAGCCAGTAGCATTTGTCTGTGGCTGCGGCTAGGGATATAAAATTATGACTTTTCAGTTCATGAATTTCAGGCTGACCTACTTTACATGGCTTTATGAGAAACATCTAAATAAGGTTTTTGTATTTGATGGTCTACGGATCATTGCATATCATGAGAGAATATTTATCACTTCCATGCCTCTTCAAGTTGGCACCAGTTTTAAAACTGGAGATGTACTCAAATAAGCATATTTCTTATTATTTTTCTTTGCCACATTGATGCTAATGGCCTATCAGTATCTAAAGGAGAGCTGCAAGAAAGAAGGGGACAGACTCTGAAGAAGGGTCTGTTGTGATAATACAAAAGAAAATGGTTTCAAGCTTAAAGAGGGTAGATTTAGGTTGGATATAAAGAAAAAGTCTTCTTCAGTGAGGGTGGTGAGACCCTGGAGCAGGTTGCCTAGAGATGTGGATGCTGCATCCCTGGAGACTTTCAAGGCTAGGCTGGATCAGGCCCTGGGCAACCTGACCTAGCTGTGGATGTCCTGTTCATTGCAGGGGAGTTGGACTAGATGGCATTTAGAGGTCCCTTCCAACTCTAAGGATTCTTCAAGTCTATGATTCTATGTCTCTATTTGAACATGTGCTTGCCTTTTTATGGAGTAAAATTGGAATCTTCTAGAAAGAAGTTCATCTGATGCAGACATCTAGGAAGGGATCCAGTTATTGATGCATCAGAATCTCCTGATATCTGAGATCTCTGTGGGATCTAAGGCATCTGGGTTGGCAGACTGAAGACTGAATCTGAGGTGACTCTTGGCTGGATGAAGAATTCTCTGTGAGGACTATTCCAGATGTAGTGTTTGTAGGTATCTACAGTGCCAAAACTAAATGAGAAGAAACTTGCCTGGTTTATATTTGGATTGAGGCTTATGCCATACCTTTGACTCCTGCCTGACATGATTGCATCCTATTTAATTATTGTTTTTAAATATTTTTTTATTATTATTTTGTGTGTCATCTGCAGATTCTTTGGGTAAAAGATGGCTTCATTTGGATATTTGTTGTTGTTGTTCTTGTTGTTTGTTTTTCAAGTATATTTTTTCTTCTGACAGACATTCAGACTTTAAATCAAACTAGATATCTACTGTGAAGTGACAATGGCTGAAATCAGATTCTGCAAGACTGGTCCAAGTGGCTGATCAGAGTGACTGATATATTTTTCCTTGTATTTGACATTGTCACTAGCAGAGAATGGCATTCATATAGAGGGATTCTTGTGAAGATGGAGAGGGCAGGAAGAACAGGCCCATATGAGGGAGGGATGTTGGGAAAGCAGATGCTCTCATCCTAAGAAATAATTTCCCACTTGAAATATAGCAGTACTAATACCATATCTTTATGGGATGCAGAAGTGTTTTGCCTTTCTTCCTCAACTTTACTCCTCTATTCATCACTTTCTCCCCAGTTTCTGTCTCCCAGATCCTTAAGAGTAATGAAGATCTGTTATAGAAGGGAGGAGAGGATTCTGGGTGGCATTAATAAAAACCTTGATGTTTTGAGGGCTTCTTTTAAGAAAGGTAAAATCAACAGACTTTGTGCCTGTGTTCCAGTTAAGAAAGGGAATGTGAAGAGGCAACTGAGCTAGTTGATTTTTTATTCAGGGGTTTTCTAAGGAATGTTGTCTGTAGATATTTCAAGATATTTGTAGGGAAAAAAACAAAACAAAACAACAACAAAAAACAACTGGGAAACAGTTTTGAGAATGAGGAGGAGTTCTGGACTCCTTTATAGAAAATGCTCCCAAATTAATTCCACTGAAAGTACTTGTTTTCAAGATTAGTCTTGATTTTTCTGTCTGACTCAACGCTGCTGGCCGGGTTTTGCTAAGAGATGCTCCCAGAGGATGCTGAACTTTAGTAGCAGCCGAAAGATCCATCACAACAGCAAAGCGGGGATTTGAAAAATATTGATTCAGACCATTCTGGGTGTAAATCAGCAGAACCTTTCAGAAGTGATATCTGTTCAGCTGATATCTATCAGCATGATCTGTCTGAGGTCAGCAGTGGTAAATTGACTTAGTTCAGTTGAAAATCTAGCCCAAGGTATGGTTTAAGTGTTATAGGAAACAAAGACAGCTTTAAGGTTACAGAGCTGGTGAAACCCAAGGGCCTAAAGAAAAAGGAGAAAAAAGGCATCGAACAGCCTAAGAATTTTTGGCAAATTTTCTGGGAAAAAATATATGGACCATCTCTCTTTTTGATGTCAGAAAGGATCAAGTTCACGGAGCTTGGACACACTACAAATACTTTGCAATTCAGCTCGGTCCAGAGCTGTTAGGTCTTGGCCCAGTGATGAACTCTGGAGACCTTCTCTGAATGTACCTCTCTGAAAATTGGAAAGTCTGCCGCCTACTTTTTGTGTAGAAGAATTTGGCTTTTTTTCAGAAAACGAAACAGCTAAAAGAGCCTACATTTTGATTAATGGTTCTGAAGAATAGGAGTTTCAAAACAGAACATAATGCAAGCTGTACCAGGGGAAAATCTCTCCCATTCTTCTTAGCTACTCAGAGGTTGAGTAAGGCCCATCCCTTCTTAAAAAAGGTCCTCAAAGAACTATTTACATTTTCCTTCTCTCTTAAAAATCGTCTGAATATTTAAGTATCCAAAAATCTTTCAAGATCCATTTGAAGTGTTTAAACAAGTATTTAGTCTATGCTAGGATCCTTTCCAATCAAACTATTAGGATCAGGAAGATCATAATATTTGACACATATTCCAAATCTGAAGCAGGTTGTTAGGGCATGCACTCTTGCTTATACACTGGGATCATTTTCCATATCATTTGTGGTATTGCAAGAGTTAACAGTGTCTTCCTTGCTACTAATGTCTCATCTCTTCTTCTATTCAGCACACTAATTTTGCAGGTAGGAATTTTGTTCTCAGACACGCATTAATCTGAATTATTCCAAAAGAGAGCTAAAATGTCTGGCAGAGGTCACCTTGGCTGATCTCAGTTTTACCTCTTCCACACTGCACGGTGTGAACCTTGCATAATGGAAGAGGCCCTTCCAGCTGGATAATTCCAGTGTCTGTTGAAGGAACAATTACTCACATCTGCCTTTCCTAGCTTAACATATCACTAACTGCCAATTCAAATTAATATGATTTGGGATAGCAGCTTCTTATGGTGCTATAATAAAGAAACTCTCAATTGTCAGCATTCAAGTTAATTCATGAGTTGTGATGAGATGCAATGTAAACCTGTGTCTCTGCTTGTGCCACATCTTGTGGCACCTCTGGAACTCTGGTTTCTGATTCTTTCCTACTTTTACTACAGAAAAAGTCTTTACATATCCAACAAAGTTTGTCGGACATAATAGATGTTCTTGTTGTTTCACATCTTAGCATTAGTGAAGCAGTGACAGATCCTCCCTGCCTTCTTCCTTCCCTCCTTCCTTCCTTCCTTCCTTCCTTCCTTCCTTCCTTCCTTCCTTCCTTCCTTCCTTCCTTCCTTCCTTCCTTCCTTCCTTCCTTCCTTCCTTCCTTCCTTCCTTCCTTCCTGCCTTCCTGCCTTCCTGCCTTCCTGCCTTCCTGCCTTCCTGCCTTCCTGCCTTCCTTCCCTCCTTCCCTCCTTTCCTTTTTCAAGACAAGAACTGGTGATTGTACCTATGTTGTTTTTTCTGCTCTTGCCATTATCAGGGCATCAAAGCCATCAAACGTCTCTTCTAGACTCCACCTTTTTGTAATGGGAACATTTCAAAAACCATCCATCATACAGTAGCATTCTATAGTGTGTTGGGAAATTCTCTATTCTCAAAAGAAAACATCCTCAAATTCACCCTCAATAACATCAATCTTTTTCTCTTCTGAAAATCACCCTTTGTGATGGGATCAAGAACATAACAGATTATTAGCAAATGCTGTTTCCCAAGTGCTGTTCTCCAATTTATAACTGACATAAGAATTAACCTTATGCAATCCTCTTGCAGCTTTTAACTCAGCACTGAAAAACAACAAATTGTATCCACTGAGCTTCAATTGCATGTGGCCTTTGTTTTCTTCTAATAGTGGCATCACTGTTTCTGGCACCTTTGTATCTCTGGTCTGTCTGGTCAGCTTAAAAGCCCCATCTATTTCCATTTTGCTAAAGAGCCCTACATTATTCTTACTGAGTTTTTCATCGCTCCATTCTTCCTTGGATCACATTTTACTTCTGCCACTTCACAGTTTAGTAATCACGTAGAGCCAAGGAAGCTGAAAGCACTCTGGTACTTTCATTGCCAGAGTTTTGAGAGAAAATAAGGACTTTGGTATAACAGAACAGGATAGCTGGTTCCAACTGACTCATACTAAACTGAGGTAAGGACTGCACCACACACAGATGATCTAAAATTAATGACCATGAGAATCTCCAACAAATCAGTCATGTAATTTCCACTGTCAGTTCCTGGGACTTCAAAACATTGGCCCAAGGATGTAGTAATGGTTCAGGCTCACTGCAAATCACTTATAAGTTTAGAATTCAAACAGAGAAGCTCTCCCCTACCAGTGAATCCTCTCAGAATGGTTTCTAATTATGCAGACATAGGCACAAGTAGCATTAAGCTTTCAGACCAAGGACTGCAGTCACAGCACTGATGTAGAGAGCTCTTGGTCCACAGGTCTCATCACAGCAGCACTAAATAGCCCTGTCCTGGCTGTGCATATTGGCACAGGTTAGACTTTCTCAACTGATCCAGTGGGGGTCTGGGTTTCCCTTTCCTCCATCCCAGTGCTACCTCACCCAAAACATTCTGAAATCTTGCTATGGTCATGTCACATCTGGTGAATGCTGTTGGTGGTGTAGCTGAAAACTCTTGCATGTTCCTTGAATCCTTCTAGCCAGGTGAAAACCCCAATCCAGACCAAATCGATATGATGTGAAATGTAACCTGGAAACATGGGTATTTCTCTGTTTCTCTGGTGTCTCCTTGATCCTACTGGAATGGAAGAGCATGAAAGGGGATGAAAGAGGCTCTAAAACTTGGGGGGTTTCAGCCCTGCTGTGCAGGGCTGTTTTCTCTGTTGTTTTTCAGAGTGTCTTCTGTTGTTTTGCAGGAATTCAGCAAGCACCAGTACAACCTCCACACCCACCCATGGAGAGATAAGATCCGTATTCTCCATTCAAAGGAGGCTTTGAAATAGCATCATCAGTCTCTCAAGTTCCCTGCCCTTCTGTTGCTTAACTTCTCTCTAACAGAAGTAAGATCAGGGCTCTGTAATTTGTCCAGAAATCTGCCTTCAGGTTTCTATCTACACTATTTTAATGGATTGCTGAGTTTTTGATTTATTATCCCAAATGTCTGGCCAGTATAAATGTTTCCTTTCCTCAAAGCCAGCAAAGATTTGTAATATGCCTACAAATAATACTCCAATCTGACCACATCAGTAAGATGGCAGTAAATTACACAGAGACACATATAATCCACTCATTGGTGTATGTTGTTGTGTATAATTCTATGTTACTCGTATAACTCATAAAGTAGCTTTTATCTGAGCCTGAAAGTGGTCAAGTCATTGAAGTACTTCATTTCTTTTTAATGATGAATGTCAATCCTTTTCATCCCTTCAAACATGTCTCCAACTGATGCATCAGAGGCGTTGTGTCATTCAACAGCTGAAAAAAAGCTATCAGGAACATGAAATCTCATTCTGGAGATAGTATATTCAACACTTCCAAAAGGTTATCTCAGCTTTAGTGATCAGCTCTGCATCTGGCTTGTATCCCGAGAACTATTTATATGGAAAAGTTTACAGGAATCTTTTGCTCCTTAGTGGCTCTTTAATGTTTTCTGCAGGACCTGATCTTCTTATAGAGTGTTAAGCATGCAACACAGAAATCCAGTTAAACTTATTTTGGGAAGAAGGTGGTGATACCTGTCAGTGCTTTTAATGACCTTTTTTTTCAAGGCTGAATTAACAGTTAGTAGATGATGGAAATTCACTGAGACCAAATTGGTTAATCCTAGATGTCTACAAATCCTGGATCTTGACATTTGTTTGTCTCTTTATCCCTTCTTTTCTCATTTTATCCTAAAGTCATAGAATCACAGAATGGATTAGGTTGGAAGGCATCTTAAAGATCATTGAGATCCAGACAACTGCCATGGGCTGGCTCCCAAGAAGATCAGACTGCCCAGGGCCCCATCCAGCCTGGCTTTGAGCACCTCCAGGGATGGGGAACCAACAATTCTCTGGGCAGCAGTGTCAGCACCTCACCACCCTCTGAGTAAAGAATTTCTTCCTAACACCTGACCTAATTTTCCCCTTTTCTACTTTTATTGAAAAGAATAGTCTCTTAGCTAAAAGAGATTTTTAACCTTTCAAGGATACAAAGAAAATGCCCCTAAAGATGTCATCACAGCTAAGAAACTGTACTTGGCCAGAAAACCCCAAGGTACACAAAAGAAATGAAGTCAATATATGCACACGTGAAGCCAGAATGGCTGGTCTTCAGCATGTCAGGGCTGGTTGATTTTGTCACTGGATCATACAGGATGCTTCACAAGAGTTGCCACCATTCAAAGCTCCAGGGCAGGGAGTGGATTCCTCCAAGGAATTCCAGTTTTTTCTTACCTGGAGCCTTCATAATCTTTCTCCACCAGCCTCATCATTCCTAAAGTTGGAGCTTTTACCACAACCTTTCTCTAGAAAGAAGTTGTCCAGTCTGCTTCTTCATTTATTATCTTTTTTCCGAAAGGGGTTCTTAGAAGCCACAAAGGGAATCCCATCCAGAGACATGAATACATGCATTTCTATGTGTGGGCCATCAAGCAGTATTTCTTCCAAAGCTCAGAGCTTAGACCTAGAGCTCTAGACTCTGTTTTTCTGTGTGTATGATCAGCATATGAGACCACATCAAAGGGGATTTCATCTCTTTGCAAAGTCAGAATAAAGATGAAAGGGAAGTCAGATTACTAGCTGTGGTGAAAACCAACTGTGAAATGCCATTATCTTTGTCTGCTCCACAACTTTAGGCACTGGCTCCAACAAGTCAAAGTGGAGCTGGACACATATGGTCATTGAGTGAAAGAGAAACTCTGATGCTGCCTTGTAAGTACAAAATGTTCTGGATGATCTACAGAAGTAACAAGAGTGGACAAGGTTCAGAGTTTCACGTTGGATGTGTGACATGATTCATGACATTTAAGATGTTTGCTCATGTTCATATGAACTCCATGGAGTAATTTAAGATGGGATCCACCAGTTAAATCCTACGGGGAATGGGGTTCCACCCAAGTCCTGGTTAGTGTTTTAGGGTTGTCACTGAGGCATTGCTATTTCTAGGCCAGGAGAAGCTCCTTCCCCACATCTGGTCCATTAGCCTAGGACTTGTATTTGCCCTTTCAGGAGCTTCTTTTGCTTTTGGCTGTGCTGAAGATCAAACTCACAAAGTATTTCCCAGGGGAAGCTTATGCTTTCAGTGCCCAGGCCTCCATCATTCCTTTGGTTCCAACTGGTGACAAAGGTAAATGACTCATGGAGTTGACAGTTCTTTATAGGAAACAGATTTTCTTCAAGGAGAGATGACTCAGAGTATCTGCCTCAATAGTGAACAATGGGGCCAGTCACTCAGCAGAACCTCACAAAGCAAACAGTGCTGAAACTAGAACTGAGTGTCCTGCCCAACGGTGGCAGAAACATTCCAGTGGTAGCTGTACTAGAGTTGAAGGAAAAATTACCAGGATCCAGGTTTTAAGAGCGTAAATTAAATATCCATATTGTGTATTGGTATGCTCTGGAGCAAGAGGCAAAGTGGTATAACTTTCTGTAGATTGGTGGGGCTGGAACTGTTGATTTTCTGTCCATATTGCCAGAGTTCTGTTACTTGTTGCAAAAACAAATAGAACACTGACTGCTTTAGTGACTCCTATATATTATTAGTCATATTTTGTAGACACAGACATCTAATTTGGTCTGCATTCTCTGTAAAGCGATCAATTCTGCTCCTCTTGTTGAATGGGTCTCATGCTGAGACTCGTCTTGTTGAATGGGCTCCTCATGCAGATCCCATTATATTCAAGAGCCTATTTGTGCTCTATAGAGGCAGGTGGCATCAAGGTCTTGCAGTCTCTTCTTTTGTACTCTGATACCAGCCTTGCATGAAAATTTGCTCAGGGAAGTGCTGGAGTTACTGTCCCTGGAGATGTTCAAAAACCATGGAGATGTGGCACTGAGGGACATGGTCAGTGGGCATGGTGAGTGTGAGCTGGGGTTGGACTTGGTGATTTCATTTATCTTTTCCAACCTTAATGTTTCTATGACTATGAGTCTGTGAAAGTGCTGTGTGGTATCCAACTAAGAAGTGTTTAAGTAGAGGACAACTGTGCTACTGGTAGCTTTCTTGGATCTAGCTGATATTTAGAGATGGGCAATAGCAATTCTTATTTCTCTTTCCCCTTATTCCCCTCATTTAGACTATTACACAGTCCAAAATACAACATAAATTTAATAATTATAAGAACTTGACTTTTATATGGGACATTGTGATTCTGGTCTTAGGAGTTGAGAATTTGAGTGCTTGAATTTTCAAAATCTCACCACACGAATGCCTGCCTTTATTACATTTAATTACCAAGGGCAGCAGTTTGTCATGCTGCAAAAGAAACAAAAGCAAACAGAGAAAACCCCATACTTATATTTTAACTCCCTGCTCTACGCCTACAATTGTTGTAATTACATAGATACAACCCTAGTGTCTTTTGGGAGTGTGGTTTTATGTGTGTGTGCTAGTAAATGCAAGGCTTGTGTCAGGGTTGTAGCACTGGAATCTGAGTCCCTAAAGAGCCATTAGGGAGGCTGAAATTGTGACATTCAGACATTCTCTATCCCCACTTTGCTGTGTTGGCTAAACCTCAGTCTTATCTAAAGGGAAGGCTGTGCCTCACATGGAGACCTACTTCTGTTTGCTAGGCAAACCACCATGTGTTATGCTGAGGCTTAAAGTGGATGCATCCATCACCACAGGGGAATGTTTCCTCTAATGCTAAGTTAGAAAATATCCATGGAAATTGACAGTAGCACTGTCATCAATTATGGTGGACTGAGCTTGCACAGAATCAGAAGTAATAAAATAATACCGATGTTTTCACTTGCCTGCTGTTTGCTTGTTTGTTTTTCTGGAACCTCTCTTCTTACCCTCGTAAGTGTAGATTTGAGTGTGAAAGGAATGGCATCCTTTTGAGGCTTTACAGGAAAGGTATACCTTCCTTTTGGCACCATAACTTTCATCCCATCCATCTTCTCTCATATGCAGTTACCTCCCAGCCTTAGGGAGGCAGAATTGAAATCCGGGCTTAGTCTGCCTTAATTCAGACATTTAACTTCTGCACCATCAGGAGACATTAGTCTGTTTCACTTCACATTTTGCAAAAAATGTTAGCTCTTTCCTGCAAATGCTGGTGCTGTCCCTGCTCAATACTGACACACCATGCAGAACACCATGATGGTCTCTGCTGGGTGCAGCATCGCTACCTCTATTTGTGCATGACATGTGGTTGTTAATTTACTGACTGCTTCAAAGGATGCTTTTATTTCCATTTTGTAAGGGATCTCAACTCATTTTTGCTCAGCCACACAGCTCAGTTCGTGATTCGACGCTCAGATATCTTTCTTGTTGAAAAACAGCATTTAGTAAGAAAATCCTCTACATAATCGATCAGTTAAGATTTATTTCTTCCAGTGGATAGATTTTTGTTATCCTTAAAAACTTGTTCTTTTGCATGAATCATATCTTATGACAGCCCTCTAGCAAGCACACTTCCATCCTCTGTCTAGTCTGCATCCCCTCTGAACCACACATCAGTTCTTCCATTTCCAGCCCAGATGTCAGTTTGTCACACTTTGAGGTTTCCAGGTACACGCAGTTAATTACAAAAGATACTCTCAGATCTTCTGTCTCATTGATACAGGCTTAGTATGTGTTAGACAGTTAGGTCATGCCAGTTTTATGTTGACCACTGTTGAACTCTCAGTTTTTTACTCTTTCAAAGGTTACACAAACTTGTATTGAGAGCTTTACCTTGGCACAGGGAGACTGTGGACAGCTAATGAGAATTACTCTTTTTTTCTTTCGGTTCCTCCCAGCATTCAAGTTGCACACATGGAGACAACCAGATGAGAAAGGTCTTGAGATATTAAGTATTTCTTTCTAGATGTGCAACAAGCCATTGAAGAGACAGTAGGGCATGGTTATAACTTGTTGATAGATCACAATTACTCTAATTGGTCCAGCAAAGGGACTTGCTCTATCCCCAGCTCATCATTCTATCTCCTGTCAGGTAAACGAAGGATAGCAGATAAATTATGGAGGACATTTGTTTCCATATTTGACCTTAAACAGTTGCCTTGGGATGAGTCGTTTCTTGTACTGCAGTGGACACTGAGCTGTAGTCTAAACTCGATGGAAATACTCAGATGCTTAAAATTTGGGAGGAATCTCATTGGAAGACAAAGTGTTGAGAATAACTTATCCACCAAGGAGTATTTTTTTGCCTGGGTTTGGATGACTTGTTGGAAATTCCTGACCTCATTCACAGCCTTGACAGTCACTACAAGACAGTAGAGGTGTCTAGGACAGGATAGGAGGAAATGACAAGGGTCATTTAGCTGAATGGTCTTTGTCATTTCAAGGACAGCAACAAATACTTCCCTGGACATCCCCAGAAAGATCATTTTTTTCTACCTGGGACGTGTATTTGGAAAGATTTGTATATTTTTTACATTTTTCTAGGGGAGTTACTGGAAACTGGCCATGTTTATAGCATTTGATGTTCTCACATCTGAGTTCCTGTTTCAGTCTTCACAGTTACTTTAAGGAAAATTGTCATCTCTTTTTCTTCTTCCTCCTTTTGCTTTTTTTAATGACTGTTCAGATTGCAGACTCTACAACCACATAAGTTTGTGCTTTCTTTCCTGAGATCTGTATCAGTCTACCTGCCACAGGTGTCACATCCATTTCTCTTCAATGATTAGTAGGGAAATCAGAGTCTGGCAGTCCTGATTAGAAATTGAGGGATTAATTTATCTATGTAAACATATGTAGATCCAGGACATAGTGGTCCTCCTGATGTGGTCAAAATGTGTAGATGATCCTCACAGACTGATGGGTTCCACCTGGATGGTCATCTCAATAGCATCCCCTGGATGTGCCTACTCATTGATGTTAGTGGGTAGTTGCTACAACTTGTGGCTTCATGTGAAATTGTCCCACTGTCTGAAGGACTCATTGCCCATAAATGCCATAGTAGCCAAACTGAATGTGCTGACCAGGAATACAGTCCTTGCAGTTTGTCTGCTGCCTGGTAAAATGGGTCTTCTGTGAGCTAAAACATTATTAGTTGTCATAATACAAATATTTATGTGCATATTGTCACTGTTGATTTAGGTCTGGGAACACATGGGGACCATGCGTGGGCTGTTTATTACTTCAGTGTTCACTGCTGTAAGCAGTGAGTCTTACAGAAATGAAAAAATGCCGCAGGTTTTTTCTCCTCTCCTTCCTCTTTACTCTTTCTCCTTCTCGTGCTACTTCTAGACTCCATTCAAACAAGCGTAAATCCATGGAGCAGAGTTGGTGTGGTAAGACTGAAAAAGAGAACAATTGGGAAAAGAAAGTTCTTATAACTACCTTTGGGTTCTTTCATCCCAAAGACCAGCTTCTGGGCTTCCCTATGCTCTGCCAACAGAATGCTCAGTGATTGCATGAAATAAACTGCCAGCTAAAAATCATCATTAAGAGCTCTGTAACTGCAGTAAAGGGGATGGCTTTTGGCTTGCAGATCTGTAATAAGCAGGGTCTGTCTATCTGGAATTGGTGGGTAATGAAGAATGCCATTTTGTTTGCTAAAAAAAAGGCCTTTATTTTACATTTCCACTTAGCTAGGTAGTTTCCTCAAGACTCCAAGAATTCAAGATGCAGATGTGCTATTAAGATATTTAAAGTCCCAGTGTTTAACAAAAAAAACATCAGGAGGGGTTGAAAAAATCTTTGGATTCTTTCTCTTCATCCTTTTTATTAATAAGGAGCAAAAACCAAATAAAAGCCTAAAGCTCTTACACAACTGCTAAGTGTCTAATAAAGGATTTTTATTCCAAGGCAGTCTGTCAGCAGCCTGTACACATATATTTTTATTGTGGCTTTTTTTTTTTTTTTTAAGGAAATAAATTAACTTCTGGATTTCAGGGATCAGCCTGTTTGGAAGGAAGAGATACCACTGTAACCCTTGGTGATGTACAAATCTGCAAGGCAAAGAGAAAGGCTTTCAGGTGGGGTTATGTAGGTGACTTTAGTTTGATTCCACAAACTGCATCCCTGTGCTTTTCGTTCTGAAGGACTTCTTTGGGCTTGGGACAATAGAGAAAAAGAAAAGAGAAGCAACAAATTTGAAGAAAATAGTCAACTCTCTAGCTGAGCAGCCACCACAGTTTCAGGCCAATGAGCATCTCCTTTGTTAACCCTACACAGTCCATAAATAATCATGAAATAACAGAACTGTAGAATAGCTCAGGTTGGAAGAGACCTCAAAAATCATTCATTTCCAACCCCTCTGCTGCAGGCAGGGTTGCTAACCCCTAAATATAGGCACCACATGTGGTTGTCCAGGGTCCATTCTACCTGGCCTTGAATGATGTGCAGGGCTACATCACCACAAACTGATTTCTGCACCAACTTCAGTCACTCCAAGCTGTTCCTCAGGTTTCTAGAACTTTGTTGACCATAACCTATCAGCTACTTCTACTTAGCACTTTCCCAAGCTCACAATGAGCAAAGGTATATATATATGTGTATATAATAGTTACACATACAGTTGTGAGACATGGTTCAGTAAGCATGGTGACGTTGGTTTGACAGTTGGATTAGATGATCTTAGAGATCTTCTGAAAACATTAATGATTCTATGAGTCTGTGTACCGCAAAAAAAAAAAAAGCATTAAATAGAGAATCTCCCCAGAGGCTTTTAATTGTTTCTACTGATCCTTCTCCCCATTTTAGGTGTTTAACTTCATTTCCTGGTACCTATGCACACATCAACCACTGGCTAGGCTGTGTCACTTGAGTTTCTGTATCACTCAGGCAATGAAGCATCCATAAAACTTGAACAAAAAGCTCCAGCACCTCCCAAAACCGAAGGATTGAGTTGCTGTACAACATGTCCAAAATAGAAGGCAAAACCAGAAACAAAACCAAAACAAAAACCCTAGCCTAAAACATTAAAGGAAGACAACAGCTACCCAAAAATGAGCAGCCAGCAGCACAAAAAGCGAAGCCACGCTGTGCCTTCACCGACTTCTGCTCTGTAATTAAGTGAAAATGCTGAAGGTTTGGTATTTTTAAAGCTGTTCTCTGGTTTCCCTCTACTGGGGGAGGAGGGGCAGAAGAAAAAAAGAAAAAGAAGAAAAAGAAAAACGTTTTGTGTTCTTTTTCCTATGTAAACAGCAGAAATTCAGGGGATTAATTCTCCCAGTTCAGACAGAGATGGATACTTTATGCTTTTCTTTTGTTATTTCTTTTCTGTTTTTCTGCTTTTTTTTTTTTTTTTTTTTTTTCTTCTTCTGTCTGTATCTTCTAATTTTTGCCCCCAGTTTGCACAACATTTTGTAAGTGCCAGAACATTGATGTGGCACACACCAAAGGGGTGCCCACAAGTTTTAACTTGATCTAGAAATAAAAGCTTGGTCTGTGTTGGATGAGAAACCCTCTCGAATTTAAGGGACAAGAAGGGAAGGGTTGTTCATTAATCATTCTGGGGCTTCTAGTCCTCAGGCACTGCTTGTGCTGAGGGAATTTTCCTATTTAATTGGAGAAGAGTAAGGGAAAAAAAAAAGATTATTTTTTTTTTTTTTCTGTAGAGAGTTGTTAAGAAACAACAGAACTCTTTTTTCTTGGGAAAGTGAGAGGGGGAAAAATGGCATTCTGTTTTGTCTGTCAAAATTTCAAATGCTAAGAATACATCCACCAAGAACCAAATGTGTTTGTGGAATGTGAGGGATACCAGAGCTCAGGTGTTCCTACTCTCCTCCATGGGCTGCACCCACAGGATGATGCAATACATCATGGACAAAAAATGTAAATGAATACAGTTGGATGTAGGGAATTGTAGTTTAGCTTTGGGACCTGATCGTTGAGGAAGCCAAGACACGTCTTTTCCATTGCCAGAAAGGATTTAGTCAACCTTTCTCCATAGAGATTTGTTGGCGCTTGTCCTAATTAGTACTTTTATCAGCAAGTTAAATGTCTGGGAGGGAGGAAGGGGGAAAGTCTAATATTCTCTGCACTAAAAAATGAAAAATACTGCCTAAAAAGATGATTGATAGCACAACTTTCTTTTGATAAACAGTGGGCAAAGTCTGAAGATCTGCTTTATACCATTCTTAGTCACTTTAAGGATCATCTGTATACCTTCTCCTGGAGCTATTACCATGATAATGAAACTGCTGCGGTTGTTCTTTTAGAAATAAATAGACCATCTTTAATTACTCAAAATGTGAATATGGAGTTTGATTCTCCATAGGAGATGAAAGAAAAATTTTGGGGCAAGGGAAGAGACTGTGTGTGGATCTATATCCAAAGTATGATGCAAGCCACTGCTGTGTACTAATGATTTCACCAAAAAGCCCTAAAAAAGGGCTTAGATGAGCAGAGAGGAAAATCAGGAATGCAGTAAAACACAGAGTAGATGCAGGCTGTCTCTCAATTTCTTTTTCCATGATTGGAGTTAATATCTTGCCTGCAGTGCTAGCCCCAGCTCATTTTTTGGATTCAGGGGTGAGCACTTTGTTCCAGTGAATATTCTTGGAGTTACGACACAGTTTGCTTAATGGTTGTATTTCACAGTTTTTCTGCTGATTTTTTTTCACCAAGGAGGTGGTGATGTTCTGGCGGTGGGCTGCCCGGAGAAGTTGTGGATGTCCCATTCTTGGAAAGTGTTTAAGGCCAGGTGGATGGGACCTGGGGCAAACTGATCTGGACGCCTGATTAATGGGTTGGCAACCCTGCCCATGTTTGGGGGTTGGAACTAGATTGGTCTTTGAGATCCCTTCCATCCGCAAGCCATTCTATGGTTTTATGGTTCTATGACTCTATGATTCTGTTATGAAGATCTTCTCCAATCTAGATGTTTCTATGACTGTGAATATCAGCTGAAGTCTCATAGAGTTATGAGACAGCAGGGACATCTCCATGATTCACTCTGCTGCTAATGGAGGATGGAGATATTAGCTGAAGGCCAGGAGGTTTTCAGGTCTTTGAATGACCTTGTTGCATCAGACACTGTGAAAGGGAAAGAACAGCAGAAGAAACTCCACATATGGATCACTGCTTCCTTTACTTAAGCTGTCTCTTTTTAGACTGAACATAAGGAAAAAAGTTTTTTTACAATAAAGGAGAAGAAGAACTGGAACAGGTTTCTGGAACAGGTGATGGGTTGTGAGTGCCCCATCCTTGGAGACACTGAAGGTCATGCTGGATGGAGCTCTGAGCACCTGGTGGAGCTATAGGTGTCCATGTTCACTGCAGGGCGGTTGGACTGGATGGCCTCTAACAGACTCTCCCAACTTCAAAACGATTCTATGATTCTTCCAGATGGTTTTAGAAAAGGTATCACAAATACATTTTCTGATCTCCCTGTAGGCAAAGAAGCATCTGCACAAAGCTGTTAGATATTGTATGGTATCTTTTGGAAAAGCAGCATGGAGATTGGGATATCACCCTCAAAATAGACAAAGACTGGGAAGGGAATCAGAAACGTGGCTTGCATAGGTGTTCTCTCCAGAAAGGCACCAGCAGAGAGAAGTTCCTGGGACTTTCCTGCTATGGAAACATTCTGGATTTATACAGATTCTCTTCTCTATAAGAACATGAGAACTGATCTTCAAAGGTTGCGTTATCTTGTTCCTCTGAGTCATATTTTCTTTTAAGAAGCTTCTTCTTTCCCCCCCCCCTTCTTTCAATAGCTGTGCCAATAGATCAAAGCGCGCCTATTTTCCAATGAACCGCAACAACTGCTAGAGGATATTGAAAAATGGAAAGTAAGAAACAAGAAAATGGAGCCAGTGAAACATGACCTACATTTTGCAAGGTGCTAACAATAACACATATTGCAGAAGAATAAATGCAGAACTTCATTGTAGTACTATCTGAACTTCCTCCAATCAAAAGCCAGCAGAGACATAGATAATGACAGAAGCAGGGTGCAGTGCAATATTTGGTTTTGGAGTAAATGTATTGCTGCATATCTGAGTAATTTAAATCAGATCAGTTCATGTGGGGCCAAACGCTCATTAAGATCATAACCAGTGATTTCTGTTTGTTTGTTTTGACTTTGAGCATAGTGGAAGTAGGGGGTTTATTTCAAAGCAGTTTACGCCCTTTAAGATATTAGTGTCTTAATTATCCATGAGTGAAACAATGTGGAGTTGACCATTGTTCTGCTTTAGGGAAGCATCAGGAAAGAAAGAAAGAAAGAAAGAAAGAAAAGAAAGAAAGAAAGAAAGAAAGAAAGAAATGAAAGAAAGAAAGAAAGAAAGAAGAGAAAGAAAGAAAAGAAAGAAAGAAGAAAGAAAGAAAGAAAGAAAGAAAGAAAGAAAGAAAGAAAGAAAGAAAGAAAGAAAAGAAAGAAGAAAGAGAAAGAAAGAAAGAAAGAAGAAAGAAAGAGAGAAAGAGAGAAAGAGAAGAAGAGAGAAGAGAAAGAGGAGAGAGAAAGAAGAGAGAAAGAGAGAAAGATAAGAGAAAGAGAGAAGAGAAGAGAGAGAGAAAGAGAGAAAGAGAGAGAAAGAAAGGAAAGGAAGGAAGGAAGGAAGGAAGGAAGGAAGGAAGGAAGAGAAGGAAGGAGGAAGGAAGGAAGAAGGAAGGAAGGAAGGAAGGAAGGAAAGGAAGGAAGGAAGGAAGGAAGGAAGAGGAAGGAAGGAAGGAAGGAAGGAAGGAAAGGAAGGAAGAAGGAGGAAAGACAAGAAAGAAAGAAAGAAAAGAAAGAAAGAAAGGAAAGAAAGAAAGAAAGAAAGAAAAGAAAGAAATGAAAGAAAGAAAGAAAAGAAAAGAAAGAAAGAAAGAAAGAAGAAAGAAAGAAGAAGAAAGAAGAAAGAAAGAGAAGAGTAATGTACATGTGTGTATAAAACATATATTCATCCATGTGCATGATTGTATATGCAAAGAGTTTTATTCAGAACTTGAGCCATTTTCTCACCCTGCTGACAAGGAATGTATATCATATACCATAAGACTTTGGTATACTGTAAGGACCAGGGTACATCAGTACAGCATCAGTTGAGCAAATCTGGTTTAGCCCAGAAATTTGCACACAGAAGTAAATAACACACAACATATATCAATGTGCACATACTCTCATATATCTGCCTACATAAATACATAATCCCTGTGCATGTAAAGAATATATTACTAGAGCCCAGAGATGTTGTGAAAACACCATCCCTGGAGATGTTCAAGGCCAGCTTGGATGGGGCACTGAGAAGATCTACTGCCCGATTTAGTGGCTGGCAATGGAAACTAGATGATCTTTGGAGGTCCCTTCCAACCACAAGCCATTCTGTGTTCTTGTGATTCTATATGTGCTTGCATACACATTCTAGTGTTAATTAAATTCCTGTTTTGGCTTCACATCTCTGTGGACTTGCAAGACTGGACAAAACTCCCAGGCTGGTGTTCACACACTCACACACAGGCCAACATCATATATTTCATGTGCAACTAGAAGCAACTCTGGAATTACTGATGTGAAGCAGCCCTGAATTAGACAACTCCCAGGCTTGATCATGAGTACCAAAATATGGCACTGAAGAGATCTTCTGTCGACTCTGCTATCATCAACATTCTGTGGGGAAATGGGGGCATTTTCCTTCCTAATACAACTGTGACTCCAGGTGTATTGCTCTTGAAAGCCCAAGAAAACCATTCAAGCTATACACTGAACTGGATTGGGACTTTTAAGAAGACACTGCATGTTTACTGGACCTTGGATATGTAAGAGGGGCTCAGCTTCTTGCCAAAACCAGCAGGATATAATTAGTGTTCCAAAGTACAACTTGCACTTGCCAGAAGCCACTTCTTCCCCAGATATCTGTGTCTCCTTTAGAACTGAGCACACGCACACACACATAGCCCATCTGCTTCAGCCCCGCAGAGCTGGCACAGCTGCATCCTTATCTTCTGCATCAGCATCCCAGACCTTTTTACTGCTGACAAAAGAGAAATATTTATGCAAGGAGGCTGTGGGAAACACAGCATTCTCACTGGCACGTTCACCCATGCCTTGTTTTCAGTCACAAATAAATCACAGCATGGACAGCTTATCTGTGTTTCGTAGGCAATGGCTACAAACATAAAATTCTCTCGACTGGGGAGGTCAGGCCTTGGGGCTGCTAGTCATAGCTGGCAGAGAAAAGTGGAGAATCTATTCCAATAAACTTCTTACGTACCCAAATCCGTGCCTCCAGCTGTGGGTTTAGGTGCTGGGTAAATGATGTGAGTGATGTATTGCTTAGCAGCTGGCATTAATTGGTATAGCAGCGTTAAGTGGTGTTATGTTATTTTAGATTGACTGTGACTGCCAGTCTAGTTAATACAGAATTATTACTATTTTCTCAGTTATCCCTAAGGCTTGTATTTCAAATCATCACTGAAAGGTGTTTGATGAGAAACTGGTTTTTAGAAACTTCTGAGAAATTGATGAAATGGATGAAAAATCTATCCTAGAATTTGAAAAAAAAAAAATCAAACATTGCCAGCCCAAATATGAAAAAAGAAAGAGAACAAATCACTTTGGAAAGTGCATCTGAAGTCTTTCTCCCTATCCTATCAATGGACGTGTTAAGGCTTTCTGAAAATCTATTTGTCATACAACATTCATTCCGTAGAGTCATTGCATCCTCTTGAAATTTGACTCGTGCTGCTGCTTCTGTCGGTTGTTAAATAAAACTTGGATGCATTAGCCTTCTTTTGTTTATTGCATGAGAGTATGGATTTGTCGCTCAGTGAACACTTAGGGATGGAGATTTATGTCTGGAGTTAAGGAATAGATTCTGGTGTTTGTGGAGGGCATCACTTGAGCACTCCGATGTCCTTCCTAGATACCTAGAAACAGCAGGTGAGTTTCATGCTGTTCTTTGATAATTCCTAAGTGTATATACAGATATATATAGTTTTCCGCTCATCACTCTTTGTAGCAGAGTAGCTGAAGAGCTTCTAAGCATTTGAAATATTAAAGAGAATTCAGATTTGCAATGACTATGAGGTTGGGATCATCAGAGTTTGCCTTTCTTATGACACACTTGAACAGGGTATGTCTATGTCATGAATGTATATTTATCATCTGTAAGTACAGAAATACCTTCTGCTGACTCAGCTCTGTTACATGTTCCATGTGCAGTAATATCCAAGACCTACAGGCATGGCATCGTTGACCTCCAGACCTCCAGGTCCAGACTTTGTAGCTCACATGGTTCTAGGCTGTGATCCATACTCTGCATTTCCATTTGTTCTGTCACAACAGACCCTGAAAAAAGTTCTGTCTCTTTCATTATCGCTAAACTTCAGATACAGAAAGGTGGTTGATTTGCAGGGTTTCCTTGTGAAAAATGGGGCACTCAAGATAGATCCTCTGATGACAACACCATGCACCCTAAACCATGTCCCTAGCAGTGGCCGGCTGCGTGTGCTCATGTCCAGGTATTTTTCAACCTCTTCTAGATAGGGAGCTTTGTTTTGTTTCTTGTTTTTCTTGTGACCGTGTGTGTTCTTCTATATGACTGCAGGATTTGTTTTTCGACACATGGCTTTCATTTCACTGCTACACCAGGCCTTGGTAATTCTGTTTTATTTTAATCCCTGATCCAAGCTCTCAATTTTCTTCATCCATTCTTCCAATTCTACA